>NW_022436974.1:14457512-14604443 GCF_009761245.1 Sapajus apella | reverse complement strand
TTTTTTTTTTTTTTGAGACGTAGTCTCGCTCTGTCGCCCAGGCTGGATTGCAGTGGCACGATCTCAGCTCACTGCAACCTCTGCCTCCCAGGTTCAAGCAATTCTCCAGCTTCAGCCTCCCAAGTAGCTAGGACTACTGCTCTAGAACTCCTGGAGTCAAGCAATCTGCCTGCCTCAGCCTGGGATTATAGGCATGCGCCATGGCGTCCAGCTAATGTTTTTTTGTTTTGTTTTGTTTTGCTTTGCTTTTGCATTTTTAATAGAGACAGGGTTTCACCATGTTGGCCAGGCTAGTCTCAAACTCCTCACCTCAGGATCCGCCCACCTTGGCGTCACAAAGTTCTGGATTACAGTCTCGCGCCACTACGCCCGGACACCTTTATCATCTTTGTAGAATGTACATACTGAGGAAGGGCTCAATAAATGAATGCCAAGATGCTTTACTTTTCCCCCAACTTTCTTTCAGATATAACAACCATCCCCATCCTGAGGCCCTAGTATACACCACGCTATGAAAATACAAGATAAGTGTCAGGCACAATGGCTCATGTCTGTAATCCCAACACTTTGGGAGGCTGAGGCTGCAGTATTGCTTGAGCCCAGGAGTTTGAGACCAGCCTGGACAACATAGTGAAACACTGTTGCTACAAAAAATAAGATTAGTTGGGTGTGGTGGCATGTGCTTGTAGTCCCAGCTACTTGGGAGGCTGAAGAAGGAGGATCACTTGAGCCCTGAAGGCTGAGGCTGCAGCGAGCTGAGGTTGCGCCACTGTATTCCAGCCAGGTAACAGAGTGAGACCCTGCCTCAAAAAAAAAGCAAGAGGATTTTGTAATGGATGGAGTTTTGCCATGTTGCCCTGGTTGCGCTAGAACTCCTGGAGTCAAGCGATCTGCCTGCCTCGGCCTCCCAAAGTGCTGGGATTACAGGCATGAGCCACTGCTTTCTGCCAATTTTTGATAAGTTTTTAATGACTCTGAAATTCATTTGGAGTGAAAAACAGACATAATGTCAGCTATGCAAATGACTGTTGTGAGAAGAAAGGTAGGTAGACAAATATATCAGATTTGACAGCACATTGCTTGGAATGTAGTCAGCATTTAATAAATGGTAGATAATAACGTGAAGTAGACTAAATACCATGATGTATCCGGAAAGGAGCAGCCATAATACATGAAATTCAGAAGTCATTTCTGGGTTCATATTTCATCTACATCTACATTTCTTCATCAAACATAAACTGGGCATCTATCAAGGGTTAGACACTATTTTAGGAGCAGAGGCTACAGCTATGTATGAGACAGCCATGGGCCCCGCCTTCGTGTTGCTCAGAGCCTAATGAGAGAGGCAAACAACCACTGCAATCTGCCATGGTAAGTACCAAAAATGGCATTGTCCACAGGGCACCAAGGAGAAAGGCCTTGACTATTTAGGGAAATGGGAAGAGGTGACAGACTCAAAGGAGTTAAATGACATGTCCAAGGTTACACAGCTGGACTAGCTTCTGCAATGCCTCTCAAATGTGATGGTTTAGCTGCCTCATCACGATGCTCACCACCATGAACTGCAATTGTCCCCAGGAGATGGACCCCAGGAATCTGCCAGATACTCACATAACACCTCCCAGATTGATCCTTGTGAAATAAGCTCCATGTCTCCCAGATTATGAGCACTTGGAGGGCAAGAGCTACATATTTTTCAGAGCCCAACACAGGGTTTGAAACACAATGCGTCATCAATAAATATTGAATGTTGAATTAGTGAGTAAATGGTGCTCATAGAGGTTAACTGATTTGCACAAGATTACTTGGCTAATAAGAAGCAGGGCTGGTGCCAATATAAGTTATATGACTCTCCCCTTCAACAGTGAGTAAAGGTAATAAATGAACAGCCAAACAGTGAATGACTCTACCTGGCCTGGGAGAGCATAGATTCAAATGATTTTTTTTTCCCCAAATCGTTTTCACAGATTATGATATGGCTCCATCTGACCAGCAGAGGGCAGTCTTGGATGGAACTAGCATCCCAGGCCCCCTGACCAGGGTCATCATCTGTGCCTTGGCTCTGCAGAGAAGGTGGATTTTTTTTTTTTTAAGGGAGGCGGAAAAACAACAACAAAAAAAACAAAACCTACCAGAGCTGAAAGTCTTTTCCAAATTATCCCACCCGTATTAACATCCTGTCCTATTTATTGAATTATTGACAATAAGTTACTCTTTAGTATGTGAATAATAAAAGGAGGTGTTTGAGTGAACTAAGTTTCTTTCTTTGTTAAAGAATCTGAAACCTGTAACCTAAGTAGTGACATCGTTAACTAGGTGGTACCAAGGAAAGATGGATTATATCTTCAATTTTAGAAATTAAAACTGGAAGCGACCTTAAAATGATTCTTTACTGAGAACTAGAAAAATTACCATTGCCTAGCAGCCGTCTAGGTAATGTCAAAACTGAGACCAAACACATCATCAGAATTACTTCTTTGTTTCTATTTTTCCAACTTAAAAGCCAGGGTGATAGTACAGAATTATTTCTTTATAAATATATTCATGAGTTTAGGCAGAAGATTTTTTTTTAAGTCAAAAATGGATCTGTAACTGTTGCCCCCATCTGCCTGATGGTAGAAAATTTGATCCAGTGACTTTCACGTAAATTGAGTCAAAGGTTCTGATTTCCCAGTCATGTCAGATTTAAATTTCCAGACTCAGGATTTCCACCCGCCCCTTTTCCCCAGGGCTGCGTCTAAATTCTAAGGGAACCTGTAGTCATGCTTTAGGATTTGGGGCAGGGAGTCTAGTTGTTGATGGTTGTTGTCTATTCCTCACTGGCATCCGCTGAGGGAGACAAAGTTTCTCAGGTGTCACTGTCCTGCCAAATGGGCATGATGTGAGCTGACAGTGGCCTACTGGCCTGCTCGTGTTTTGTGTTCCATGCTGCTGTCTGGCTGATTTCCCTCACCATACCGTGAAACCCCTCTTGAGCCCTTCATTTTTTCAGCTTTTGTGGGGAACAGAGGACTTTGGGAGTTTTGAGTGCTGCTCCATACCACTCACTCTGGGATCTTGGGAAACTCTGGGGGGTCTGTCTCAGGTCTTTCCCTAACCCCATGGCCCATCTTGGTCCACCTGACAATCTCTACACCCCATGTTCTTGTGGCAGAAGTCACATATACAAAGCTGCTGTCTCCAATAATTCCAAATGAAGAGCAGGATACAAGTTACTGCGCTCATGTATCCCATAAAGGGGAGAATGTCATTCTCTCTCTTCCACGAATATGACCTAGGGATCAGGGACCTGGATAGAAATAGGGTTTCATACTGTGTTTAGTTCCCTGGATCTCTCGTAGCCTGTTGCCTTTCATCAGTCCAAAAGTAGCTTTAATCTCTTCTCCTTGGCAGAGTTAGGGGTGAGCTAGAACAGGCATGGAGGCAAAAGTAGCTTTAATCTCTTCTCCTTGGCAGAGTTAGGGGTGAGCTAGAACAGGCATGGAGGAGGGGGTAAATTAAGTCAGGAAAAGCTTCCCTTAGGTGGTAACATTTACTTTGTGTCAAATTTGAAACATTTTTGACCTTTATATTTTCAAAAGTGTTTTTCAATCTTTCTCATATTCTTCAGGGATTCCAATTACATATACATAAATCACCTGAAATTGTCTTACAGGTCAATAAGATTCTGTTTATTTTTTAATCTTCTTTTCATATGTGCTTCAATCTTTTGAAATTTCTTTTGATTGGTCTTTGAGTTTTTCACTCCTTTCTTCTGCAGTGTCCAGTCGTCTCTTTAACCCATCCAGTACATTGTTCATTTCAAATCTTGTATTCTTCACTTCCAGAATTGTCATGTGGTTTTTATAGTTTTAATTTTTGAGCTAAAATTCCTCATCTCTGCAATCATTATGCCCACTTTTCCTTTAAATTCTTAAACACATTTATAACAGCTGTTGAAAGTCTTTGTCTGCTAACTCCTACATCCATATCATCTCTGAGACTATTTATATTATTTTTTCCTGATTATGAATCATATTTTCTAGCTTTTTTCGTATCTAGTAATTACTTTTTATATGCTGGACCAGCTGAATTGGAGAGCCTAGACCATATTTTCCTCAGAAGAACATGGAGTTTTATTTTAGCATGCACTTGAGTTACTAGCAGATCACCCTGATCCTATTGAGGCTTGGTTTTATACCTTTTTAGGGCAGTTCTAGAGCTGCCCTTACTTCAGGGAATGATTCTTAATTCTAAAGTGTGGTCATTTAACGTCTCAATTAAATTCTCTGAGTTTTCAGTCAGATTGCTTCACTTTGAATGGTTGAAATGCCAGCATCTCCAGGCACTGTGTGACCTCTGGAATCATTGTTCAGTTCTCAGCTCCCCAGGAACTCTTCTCTGTTGGGCCTTCGGTAGTCTTACCCTGCGTATATGCAGCTTAGTATTCAGTCAAAGACCCAATGGGTTCTCTATGCATATTTCTTACAGTTCCTGTTCTGTACAGTATTCTCTTCTACAACACCCTGTCCCACAAATTCTGGCCACCTCAGTAGCCCCAAACTCTATTTCTATTTCTTCCACTCAGCAAAACTTCAGAGAACTGCAGTCTCTTACCAAATCATTTTGTGAGTTTATCTTCTGCTAAGCCTCACAATCCTGTGACTTCTAACGTCCAGTGGCTGACAACAGTTGCCTCATATATTTTGTTCCGTTTTATTGTCATTGATAGTGAGAGGAGAACTCTGATCTTCATAACTCTACAATGGAAAATATAGAAAGTCAGGAGGTAACATTTAAGCTGAGGCCCATAGGATGACAAGAAGCCAAGTATGCAGAAAGCCACAGGAATAGCATGTTCAGGCAGAAGTGTCAACATGTGCACAGGCCAGATAGCAAAGCTTGCTATATTTATCTACAGAGAAAATATGTATATATGTGTGACTGTATTTGTGTGCACACATAGGTGGGTAAACATCTGTAGAACTAAAGCTATCTCAAATGACATAATAGTAAAAACATGGGCTCTAGAATCAAACAGCCCAGGGGCAAATCCTGTCACAATTAGCAGCAAGGGATGTTCAGCAATTCACTTAACTCTTAATTTCAACTCTTTTTCTGTCAGATGAAGATTGTTGTATACATGCAGCAGGACTCTTGTGGGAATTAAATGGGATAATGCATGTTAAGTATCTAGCAAGATAATAGAATAAATACTATATAATGCATTATTTCCTCTTCTGTAAGTTTTTCAATAATGTTCAAAGAGTGAAATATAATGTACAAATATTGGGGCAATGCATAAAATACAGAAACTATTTTCCAAATACAAATACCATTTTTCTGAGTTCTTTAAAGTTCTTGAATATCAAGTTATTGAACTAGGAACAAAGAAAAATTTCACACAGATTCCACACTTAACACATTCTTGATTCCAACATTCTCTCATTTGGGTTATTTGTAAACATATCTGTACTCTGCCCATTCCTCCACCCTCAGGTCCGACTGTTAAGGTCATTTGAGTGCAGAGACAAGTTTTATTTATATTTGTCTCTCCTACAGACAGTGGCCCAGCACCTAGCACATAGCATGTTTATTCAAACATTATGAATTTTTCTTCAAAGGAGTAAATAGACATAATTTTTCATACAAGAAAATAAAACTTGGAGTTGTGCATATACCACAACAAAGCAATCTGTTATAATGGTGAAAATCCAGTTATCCCATTGTGATTCCGCTAAATACTGAACAACCCACTAGGAGTAGTAGAAAGACATGGGAAAACAGAGCCCTGATTGCTTTTTGTTTGTTTGTTTGTTTTTGTTTTTGATTTTTTTGGAGATGGAGTTTCGCTCTTGTTACCCAGGCTGGAGCACAATGGTGCAATCTTTGCTCACGGCAACCTCCGCCTCCCGGGTTCAAGTGATTCTCCTGCCTCAGCCTCCCAAGTAGCTGGGATTACAGGCCTGTGCCACCATGCCCAGCTAATTTTGTATTTTTAGTAGAGATGGGGTTTCTCCATGTTGGTCAGGCTGGTCTCGAACTCTCAACCTCAGGTGATCTTCCCACCTCGGCCTCCCAAGGTGTTGGGTTTACAGGCGTGACCCACCGCGCCCAGCCAGTAAGGCCTGGCTTCAAAACCTAGCTCCCTCCTATTTACTAAATGACCTTGAGCAAGTTGCTTCATAGCCCGAATTTCAGTTTCCTTATCTATAACAAAGGAATAATAACTACCTCATGGGTCTGTTATAAAGATTATAAAGAAATAATATATCTAAAGACTCTACCCCAGAGCATCGATGCTACATTGTAGGAACTCAGTTCTCATCATTCAATGGATTCAATCGACTATTAATTAACTCTGAATTTGTATGTACAACAGTAAGTCTGGCTGACCCTCCACAGTATTTCAGGGGCTATAGTGGACACCCACCTATGATATTGTTTGTCCGAGCCCTTCTGTCCATTTGAGAATAGTTCTTCCTTCAGTTGCAACCATGTGATTTGCACAGGAAATTCTATATCCTTTTTTTTTTTTTCAGATGGAGTTTCTCTCTGTCACCCGGGCTGGAGTACAGTGGCATGATCTCAGCTCACTACTATCTCTGTTTCCCGAGAAGCAATTCTCCTGCCTCAGCTTCTTGAGTAGCTGGGATTACAGGCACCTGCCACCATGCCCAGCTAATTTTTTGTGTGTTTATAGTAGAAATGGGGTTTTGCTACGTTGGCCAGGCTGGTCTTAACTCTTGAACTCAAGTGATCTGCCCACCGTGGCCTCCCAAAGTTCTGGGATTATAGGCATGATCCACCACACCCAGCCTATATTCTTAAAGATTCTATCCCTGGCCATAGCTATTGGTCCAGAGATGGGCATCTAACCCAAGCAAGGCCACTCAGACCCTTTCCCTCAATTTTTCAAACTCAAAGTGGGGAAATAAGTAAATGCCTCACAGATGGTGAATGTTGCAAGATGTGAAACTTGGGAGTTTTGACAACCATGTTCCATTATCAGATAGAGGAAGCCAATCTGTAGAGCAAAAGAATGAACAGATGAATCATGAGAGGCATAAAAGAAAAACAGAGAGGTAGATATGGAAGCATTTGAGTTCCTGAAGCTCAGTTGCCTCAGAGCTCTTCCTGGGATTTAGTTGTTCAGACTTTCATTCATGTGAGGCTCCTGTGTTATTCTGAGTCCTATGCACAGTTCTGAGATGGGATTAGAAGTGTAAGACATAGATTAGGGAAAATGTCTAATCTATATCTTGTGACAGAAAATGTGAGAGAAAATATGGATGGAGATAGAGAAGTCTGGGAGAGTCATCAGACCAAGAAGAGTGTTTAATCTTTGTGAAGAGAAGAATAAGGGGGAAAGGTTAGGTAGAAGAGTCTAGGGCTGCAGTGCAATTCTAAGGAAGTTCACCAAGTCGGATGGAGAATCCTTGAGCCAAATCACCTACCAGAGGAGTTCTGTATCTCCCAAGAACAGCCCAGTACAGAATCTTGCCACATTCTCTCACTGGCTTGGAGCGACTTGTGTAGGGTTACCAGATTACATATAGGACACCCAGCTAAATTTGAATTTGAATTTCAGATAAACGATCGATCATTTGTTAGTATAAGTAGGTCCCAAATATTGCGTGGGCATCCTGTATTTTTATTTACTAAATCTGACACCCCTAAGCTTGTGGGGCACTTGTATTCAGTGTAACACTGTAACAGATCTGAGTGCAGCAGCTGGGGCCATGGGCCAATCACGCTCTCACAATCGGATCTGTGAGGCGCAGCCCCGTGGCCACCACTGTACACCTTCCAGTAGACTTCTCTTCTTCCTAAACTAGTCGGAGTTTGGCTTTTTCACTTGAAATCTGAAGAATTTGGACTGATTGCTGCAGTTACCCATTGATTTATAACACACCATCCCCAACTTTGTAGTGTAAAACAAAAACTATTTTATTATGCTGTGGGTTCTATGGGTCATTAATGGAGACATTTTAGAGGGAGGATGGCTTATCTCTGCTCCACAATATCTGAGGTCTCATCTGGGATACAAAAAACAAAGGATGACACAAGTGGCAGAGGGATTGAGTCATCTGGAGGCTTCTTCACTGGCATGCCTGGTGCCTAAGCTGGGAGGACTTGAGGGCTGAGCCTAGCTGAGACTGTAAACCAGAATGCCTACACATGTCTTCTCCATGTGGCATGGGGCTCCTCACAACATGACTACCTCAGAGTCGTTGGATTTTTTTCCTTAGAGACTTGAAAGAGTCAAACAAGTATGACTGTTTCAGTAAAGAAGGCAGGAACTGCATGGCCTTTAATGTCTTAGCCTCAGAAGCCACACAGCCTTACAACTGCTGTATCCTACCAGTCAAAGCAATCACAAGCCACCTACATTCAAGGAGAGGGGATCTAGACCCCACCTTATGATGAGAAAGAATTTATAGGCATATTTTTAAAGTCCCACAATTACCCAGATATGGTGGCAGGTGCCTGTAATCCCAGCTACTCAGGAGGCTGAGGCAGGAGAATCGCTTGAACCTAGGAGGTGGAAGCTGCAGTGAGCTGACATCATGCCATTGCACTCCAGCCTGGGCAACAAGAGCAAAATTCCGTCTAAAAAAAAATATATTAAAAAAATAAAGTGCCACATTAATTAGCTGACCAGGCTCAGCACATGATTTTTAAAAATTCCTCTTGGCTCTTAATGTCTATCAAAGATCCTGCTCTGGTAGGAATGCTGGCTCTTTCAGAAAGCAAAAACTAGAATGCTTTGAGCCTATGGCATAAAGTTCTTTCCTAACATCTACTCAAGAGCATCCTCAAGGCTGCTAACTTTTTCTACTCTCTTTCTTGACTAACAACCCTTTGATTAAAAATTTAAGCAACTGCATAATGTAGCATGAACATCAGAACAAGCTTCTATTCTTTATAGATAGAGACCTCCAATCCCATCAATTATTCTCTGTCATTTGGTGTAAAGCTGCAGATAGAGGTTACAACAGCTGTGATGATGTGCAGAAAGTGAGAACAGCCTTTTTTGTCTTCAAAGACCTTGGGCAGACCAACTATCATTTTCATGACTAACTTTCTAGAGACTTTGACAGCCTGGATATCAGTAATAAATAGTTGATTGAAAAGCACTTCTTCATTGTGTCATCTGTGCAAGAATCCCTAATTAAAAATATAAAATCAAACACTATGGGCTCCTTTACAAGGTAGACATGGATTTAAATTCTACCTTTTCCCCCATTTTTATCTAGGTAGACTCGTACAAGTTACTCTATCTATCTGAGACTTATTTTCCATACAGTGCAATGCCATTAATAACCCTGCCTGAAAGAGTGAGTGTGAGAATTAGAATAATGAGTATAAAATAAAGCAGCCGGAACATTGCATAGTGGTGGGTGGGATATAAAAAGAAATTTTGGAATAAACCATCATCAGATGCTTGCCATGTACCAAACACTACACTGGAAACTGCAGGGGACACACGGATGATCAAGGCACAGTTCTTGTCACCAGAAATAACATCGTTGATTAAAGGACTAGCTTATCTGCTATGAAGGAATCAGACTGTGTGAGGCTGAGTTCCAAGTAAGGTGTGTCCTAGCATTCCCTGGCTAGCCATTATTGCCCCAGTTTCCTCATCTGTTATAATGGGAGTAATAATAACCACCTTGCCTATCTCACAGGGTTGTTCTAAATATTACCCAAATAGTAGGTATTAAAGTGCTTGGTAAATACTAAAATATTAAAGGTGTAGTCTTGCCTTATTAACCAAAGAGTGGCCCATGGACCACCAGAATGGACATCACCTGGGAGCTGGTTAGAACTACAGACACTCAGGCCCCACCCCAGACCTACTGATTCAGAGATTATGGTTTAACAAGACTATACGTGATTCCTATGCTCATTGATGTTGGAAAGGCAGTGATCTATGTAACAGTACAACATTCTGGTGGAGAAAAAAAAAGAAGCAATTTAAGATACATTACAAAACACCCTAGGGGCCCATGCAAAATGATCTAATAAAAATTAAAGCCTAATTTCTAAGAAAACCAATTAGAAAGACAAGTGGGCCCCTAAACAGGACAGGGCTATTTACGGAGGCATTCCCAGAAGTTGTGGAATTTTGAAAACGTGCTTTAGTCTCATCACCAATGTCAACTGAGTAAAGAGTCTCCATTAAAGGAAGGAGCTGTATAACCTGTCTTCTACCTGCATGACTGAGCCCTGGCCAAGCAGGTCATTTTAGCCATCTCAATGAGTGAGGCACTTCATGGTGCACTGGGCTCACTGTGGCAATTGCAATCAAGTCAGGACGGGTAATGTGCAGTATAGGTGTTTAGCCCTCACAGTGCCTCAATCACTCTACTATGGCCTATCCATTGTACCCTATTATCTGTGTTCAGGTCTGTCTCCTCCACTGCACTGTGAGCTCCTTGGGGGTCAAGGACAATGTCTCTGTTTTCTCTGTAATCCCTCAACTCTCAGCACGGTGCCACTGCAAAACTAATGGGAAGATTTAGTGGGGGGTTAAAGGGAAGGTCCCCACTTTGGTCAGATCCAGTGTGGACACCTTTTCTTCTTACACAGTTCCCGTTCATCTGATCCCCTTCTGTGTACTTGTCTCAAAAGTTTGTAGTGTTCACCTGTGCAAAGTCTTTGGATTCATTTTAAACAGAATTTTATGAACATATTTTTACTGAGTGTTTTTCTATTTTGAATTATTATAACTGTTATATACAGTGGGAGATAAGGGAGGTGTTCAACTTTGTTGTTTATATATGGATATCTAGTTTTCTCAGCACCATTTGTTGAAAAGACTATTCTTTGCCACCATTGAATTGTCTTGGCACCCTTGTCAGAAATCAATTTACTGTATTTGAAACTGTCTCAGCTCTATTCCATCAATCTCTATGTTTATCCTTATGTCACTGCCATACAGTCCTGTTGTATTGCTTTGAAATCAGGAAGTGTGAGCTCTCCGACTTATTCTTTTTCAAAATTGTTTTGGCTATTCGGGGTCCCTTGCAATTCCATATAAATTTTAGGATCAGCCTTTTCATTTCTGCAAAAAAAAAAAAAAAAAGAAAAGAAAAAGAAAAGGTAGGGTGAGGGGTGTATAGCTAGGATTTTGATAATTATTGCATTGGCTTTGTGGGTCATTTTGTGGAGTATCACCATGTTGACAATATTAAGTTGTAACAATTTATGAACACAGGACGTCTTTCCATTTATTTAGATTTCTTCAAATTTCTTTCAGTAATGATTTCTAACTTTTGATATACACAGCTTTTTGTATCATCGCATCAAAATTGGAATTGTGTTATATTTGATATTACTGCATCCAAAAATAAATTTGTTTTTTAAGTTTCATTTTTACTTGTTCATTGGCAATATGTAAAAATACACTTTTTTTTTTTTTAAAGTTCCGGGATACATGTGCAGAATGTGCAGGTTTTCTACACAGGTATACATGTGCCATGGTGGTTTGCTGCACCTATCAACCCGTCATCTAGATTTTAAGCCCAACATTAGGTATGTGTCCTAATGCTCTCCCTCTCCTTGCCCTCCACCCCTAACAGCCCCTGGTGTGTGTTGCTGTCCTCCCTTTGTCCATGTGTTCTTATTGTTCAACTCCCACTTATGAGTGAAATCATGCAGCATTTGGTTTTCTGTTCCTGTGTTAGTTTGCTGAGGATGATAGCTTCCAGCTTCATCCATGTCTCTGCAAAGGGCATGATCTCATTCTTTTTTTATGGCTGCACAGTATTCCATGGAAAAATACCCTTGATTTTTATGTATCGATCTTGCAATCTTCAACCTTGCAGAATTTATTTATTAGCCATAGTGATGCTTTTGTGGATTCCATTAAATTTTATTTATGCAATATGATGTCATCTATTAACAGAGACAGTTTTACTTCTTCCTTTCCAATCTGGATGATTTCATTTCTTTTTGCATTCATAATTGCCTTGGCTAGAACCACCAGTGAAATGTTGAATAGACATAGCAAGATCAGACATTCTCGTCTTGTTGCTGATGTTGGGGAAAAACTTTCAGTCTTTCACCTATTAAGTACTATGTTAACTGTGAGTTTTTGCTAAATACCCTTTTTAGGATGAGGAAGTTCCCTCTAACTGTTGAGGGAACAGGTAGAAGAAACTTTGTTGAGTGTTTCTTTTTTTAAATCATGAAATGGTGTTGGTGTTTGTCAAATGCTTTTTTTGCATCTATTTAGGTGATCATGTAGGGTTTTTCCCTTTATTCTATTAATATGGTTTATTACATTGATTAATTTGCATATATTGAAACAAACTTGCATTCCTAAGATACATCCGACTTCAGCTTGGTGTATAATCTTTTTTAATATGTGGCTGAATTCAGTTTGCTAACATTTTGTTGAGGATTTTGCACCTATATTTATAAGAGACACTCCTCTATCATTTTCCTTTCTTGTGATGTCTTTGCCTGATTTAAATATGCTGGCCTCAAAGAATGTGTTAGCCTCATAAAAAATGTTCCCCTTCTATTTTTTGGAAGAATTCGTGAAAAATTGGTGTTAATTTTTCTTTAAATGTTTGGTAGAATTCATCAGTGAAATCATCTGGTCCTGGACTTTTCTTTGAGGGAAGTTTTTTCATTAGTAATTCAATCTCTTTCTTTGTTAAAGGTCTATGCAAATTTGTTATATCTTCTTGAGTCAAATTCAATAGAGTGTGTCTTTCTAGCAATTTGTCAATTGCATCTAGGTTATCTATCTAATTTTTTGGCATATATATTAATTGTTCCTAGTATTCCCCTGTAAACCTTTTTATTTTTACAACAATGGGAGTAATGTCCCCTCTTTTATTCCAGACTTCAGTGATGTGAATCTTCTCTCTTTTGTTCATGGTCAGACCACCTAAATGTTTGTCAATTTGGTTGGTCATTTCAAAGAACCAAGTTTTTGTTTCATTGATTTTCTCTATTGTCTTACTATTCTCTATTTCATTATTTCTGCTCTAATATTTATTATTTACTGCTACCTGGTTTGGGATTAGTTTGCTCTTCTTTTTCTAGTTTCTTAAAGTGGAAGTTTATGTTATTAATTTGAGATCTTATATTTTTTCAACTTTTAAATTCAGAGATACATGTGCAGGATATGCAGGTTTGTTACATAGATAAATGTGTGCCATGGGGGTTTCTTGTACTGATTATTTCATCACCCAGGTGTTAAGCCTAGTATTCATTAATGATTTTTACTGATCCTTTCCCTCCTCCCACTCTCCACCCTCTGATAGGCCCCAGTGTGTCTTGTTCCCCTCTATGTGTCCATGTATTCTCATAATTTAGCTCCCACTTGTAAGTAAGGACATGTGGTATTTAGTTTTCTGTGCCTGTGTTAGTTCGCTAAGGATAATGGCCTCCAGCTCCATCCATGTCCCTACAAAGAACATCATCTCGTTCTTCTTAATGGCTTAATGATGTAAATGTACCACAATTTCTTTATCTAGTCTATCATTGATGGACATTTAGGTTGATTCCATGTCTTTGCTATTGTGAATAGTGCTGCAGTGAACATACACGTGTATATGTCTTTATAATAGAATGATTTGTATTTCTTTGGGTATATACCCAGTGATGACATGACTGGGTCAAATGGCATTTCTGATTTTAGTTCTTTGAGAAATTGCCACATTATCTTCCACAATGGTTAAACTAATTTACACTCCCACCCACAGTGTATAAGTCTTCCTTTTTGTCTACCTCATCAGCATCTGTTATTTTTTTGACTATATTAATAGCCATTCTGACTGGTGTGAGATGGTATCTCATTGTGGTTTTGATTTGCATTTCTCTAATGATCAGTGATGTTGAGCTTTTTTTCATATGTTTGTTGGCCACATGTATGTCTTCTTTTAGGAAGTATCTGTTCATGGCCTTTGCCCAATTTTTAATGGTGCTGTTTTTGTAAAGTTGTTTAAGTTCCTTACAGATGCTGGATATTAGACCTTTGTCAGATGCACAGTTTGCAAAAATTTTCTCCCATTCTGTAGATTGTCTGTTTACTCTGTTGAAAAAGAGCCTGAATAGCCAAGGCAATCCTAAGCAAAAAGCTGAAGGCATCATGCTACCTGACTTCAAACTATACTACAGGGCTACAGTAACCAAAACAGCATGGTACTGGTACAAAAACAGACATATAGATCAATGGAATGGAATAGAGAATCCAGAAATAAGACCACACACCCACAACTATCTGATTTTTGACAAACCTGAGAAAAGCAAGCAATAGGGAAAGGATTCCCTATTCAATAAATAATGCTGGAATAACTGGCTAGCCATATGCAGAAAATTGAAACTGGATCCCTTCCTTACACTATATACAAAAATTAACACAAGATGGATTAAAGACTTAAATGTGAAACCCTAAACTATAAAAACGCTGGAAGACAACCTAGGTGATACCATTCAGGACATAGGCACGGGCAAAGACTTCATGATGAAGACACCAAAAGCAATTGCAACAAAAGCAAAAATAGACAAATGGGATCTAATTAAACAAAAGAGATTCTGCACAAAAGAAGAGGTCTTAATCTATTTTTAAATATAGATGTTTACCTCTATAATTTCCTTCCAAGCATTGCTTTAGTGTATCCTATATGTTTTGGTATGTTATATTTTCATTTTCATTCATTTCAAAGTGTTTTCTAATTTCCCTTGTGATTTTCTCTTTAGTCCACTGGTTATTGGGAATGTGTGTTTGATTTCTACATATTTATGAATTGTAAGCACTTCCTAAGAACCTGAAATTTAGCAGCCCAAAACTGAACTAACATTTTTGTCTCTTCTCTCTACCTCACCTTGCTTTTCATCCTACCTTTCTTAGCTTTATGATTTGCATCATTATTTACCCATTTCCCAAGACAGAAACCCTGGAGATATCCCATATTATCAATATTTAATTCTCTCTTATGGCTATAGCCAATAAATAAATCATCTAATCTTATTGCCTCTCTATCCGCTTCCTCCCCAGTTTTTGGCACACATCATGTTCTCTGTCTTTACCAACACCACTATATTCTAGGTTACTGTCATTGTCTCTCTCCTTGACTATAACATCTAACGCCTTTTGGCCTACGGTCTTCGACACTTCCAGTTCACCCCCCACATTGCCAACAAATATTCTTACACTCATATTTGTTTTTGTTTTGTTTTGTTTTGAGACAGACTCTGTCATCCAGGCTGGAGTGCAGTGGTGTGATGTCGGCTCACTGCAACCTCTGCCTCCCAGATTCAAGCCACTCTCCTGCCTCAGCCTCCTGAGTAGCTGGGATTACAGGCACACACCACAAAACCCAGCTAATTTTTGTATTTTTAGTAAAGACAGGTTTTCTGCATGTTGGCCAGGCTGGTCTCGAACTCCTAACCTGAGGTGATCTGCCCACTTTGGCCTCCCAAAGTGCTGGGATTACAGGCATGACCACCTCACTCAGCCTTGCACTCATATTTGATCATATTATTTTCTTGCTCAAAACCTTATTACTCATGGAACAATTTCCAAATATCTTTGTATAACACATAAGCCATCAAGATATGGCCACTGTCTCCCTAAGCTGCCTCATGTCCCACCATTCCCTTACACTATCACATCTTACTCCGTTCATCCAGAAAATGCAATATTATTGAAAATGCCATGTGTCTTTCATGCCACCATGACATTGAATGGTGTTACCTTAGCTCCTAGGTATCTCCTACCAAACTGGGCATCCCTCCAACTGACATCTTTCATGTCAGCTGCAAAACTGTCACCTCTGGAAATCATGCCCTGTTTCCCCAAACAAATGTAGGTGCTTCTTTTATGCTCATAATATATTGTGTCTCTATCTTCAGTAAAGCAATTATTTTATTATATTGTGCTCATTGGAATGTTTGTGTTCTAGTTAGAACATAGCTTCTTGAAGACAGGACATTTATTTTATTCATTTCTGTATTTCCAGTGCTATAGTAAAGTTTGGCCCAAGATAAGTATTCAGTGATTAAATCTGTCATTGTTTGGTACCCAACCACATACTATATAACAGCATTACATTTCTATCACCATCAGTGACTCAATAATTTTTTTGATTTAACTATATCATCCCAAGAACTTTATAGCAAAATTGGCAAAGGAAAGCACAGAAACCTGAAACCCTTTCCAAGCACTATGACTGAATAATATTATGTACACCATATGACCCTCTTTGTCAGATTTCCTGATTCCATAAATTAGAGATGAAGTCCCGTATTCACTCCTATGATGGTTAATTTTACACGTCAACTTGGCTAGGACACAGTGCCCAAATATTTGGCAAAACATTATTTTATATATTTCGGTGAGGGCATTTGGATGAGATTAACATTTGAATTAGTGGACTGTGAGTAAACAGATTACCCTCCATAATGTGCATGGGCTTCATCAGCTGAAAGTCTTGATAGAACAGACTTATCTCCCTTGAGCAAGAAGAAATTCTGCCAGCCAACAACCTTCAGGCTTGAACTGCAGCATTAGTTCTTCCCTGCGTCTCCAGCCTGCTGATCTACCTTGCAAATTTTGGACTTGACAGCCTTCATATTCATAATCACCTAAACCAATTGTTTAAAATCAGTATCTCTCTCTCTCTAAATTCACACATCCTATCCTATTGGTCCTGTTGCCCTGGAGAATTCTGACTAATACACTGTCTAGGAATCTTTTCCATTGTCATGGGCATTAGGTCTTTCATTTTAAAAGAATAATTCAGAAAATAGGTCTATCCACTTCTCTATAAGCAGAGCAATTTCTTATGTTCTTACTTGTAAGCTGGCAAGTGTGCACTATCTGGTGATTAATGATGATGATGATGACAGCAGATAACATTTAGGAAGTGATTACTCTTTGACAACCATTGTGCTAAGTGTTTTACATGTTATCTCACATAATTTGTGCAATAGGCCAGTGCAGGGGGGACTCACATCTGTAATCCCAGCACTTTGGGAAGCTGAAGCTGGAGAATCACTTGAGTCCAGGAGATTGAGACCAGACTGGATGGCAATGAGACTCCATGTCTAAAAATTGTTATTTTTAATAACTTGTGCAATGGGTGCTTTTGGGTATATCACCCCACAGTTGTCAGCCCTTTCCAAAAATTTCCCTCAGCTGAAGACAGCTACCTCATCTGAGGCCACACTCCCTTCAGGGAAAGGACAAACTGCTTCCCGTGATGGATCCTTGTAGGAATATAAAGACCTCAGCTCCCTCCCTGCATTGCAACACAACTCTGAAGTGCCATCCCAGCTTTAAACTGTCCTGTGAGGTTGGCTAAAGCCTCTGTTAAAACTGTACTGCAGCTTAGCTTCTCTGTCTTCCCAATTCTGCTGCTTTTTCTCCCTCTTCACAGGTGTTAATCCTAAAAGCACTCACTAATAAATTTCCTGCATGCTAATCTGCATCTTAGAATTTGCCTGTCAGGGAACCCAACCTGCAAAAATCTTGTTGTGAAGATTTAATGTAATAGTCCACATAAAATGTACTTGGCCAAGACCTAACATTAAGCAAGTAGTCAAACAATGGAATTATTGTTATTTGCCACCTAAAAAGGCAGGACTTATTGTTATCCCCAGTTTACAGGTGAAGAAATTCAACTTTAAGGAGGTTAAATAACTCACCCAGTATCACTATACAGCAATATTCAAGGTAGCTATCAAGTACAAATATGACTGACTCCAAAACTGTGCTCGTTTTTATTACACTATTCTGTCTTCTTTTAAAAATTATTCTGGAGATCTTCCGCAAATGCAGTATCTGGAAGGAAGGTACATGGTAGGTGGGGACTGGGTTCTTGAGGCAGTGTTCAGCATTAGCTTGGCTTGGAAGTGAATTACAGTCAAATGCCAACTCTGACCAAGATGTAAAATGGTAAATGAGAAACAACCAGAAGGGGTCGCAAACACAGTCAGGAAAAGGAAAAATAAAAAAAAAAAAGAAGAAGCATGAACGTCCCAGCAGAAAAGCCAGGACTATCTCAGGAGGAAAATTTCATAGTGAATCTGAGGGAATAGATGAAAAGATTCAGAAAATATTCCCTGCAAGCACTTGAACACTCCTTTATGGAAACGCTTTAAAAAGCCAAATAGTCCTGACACCACTGTGAAAGAATATTATAACTGTCCCAGGAATCACATTCAATTCTACACATAATACTTACTGTGCACTTACATGATCTCTGTCTTCAAGGAGCTCACAGTCTCGTGTATTGGGAGTAGCGGGTGGGAGGGAAGAGAGGCAGACATATATACCAAACAACTTAATAATATTACACAATGTTGGCTGGGCGCAATGGCTCACACCTGTAAACCCAGCACTTTGGGAGGCTGAGGCGGGCTGATTACCTGAGTTCAGGACTTCGAGACCGGCCTGGCCAACATGGTGAAACACGTCTTTACTAAAAATACAAAAATTAGCTGGGCATGGTGGTGGGCGTCTGTAATCCCAGCTATTTGGGAGGCTGAGGCAGGAGAATCGCTTGAACCCAGGAGGCAGAGATTGCAGTGAGCTGAGATTGTGCCATTGCACTCCAGCGAGGGCAACAAGAGTGAAACTCCAACTCAAAACACACACACACACACACACACACACACACACACACACACACACACGTATACACAATGTTACTGAGTGTCAAACTGGAAAAAAAACAAAAACCAAAAACTAAGTTGCCACATAAAGCATGGTTAATTCTTCTCAGGAAGACCCCAGAAGGCTTTACAGAGGAGGCAACATTTGAACAGGACCTTGAAGGATAGCAAGCCTGTCTGCAGTCAAGGGGAATTTTAAAAGACTAGACTATTTTCTAAGAGGAAGAAAGGACACATGCTCTTGTTGCTTTTCTCCAGAGAGCAGGGAGTACTCCGTAAAGAATAATCACTGCGTCGTCTTATAATAAATCGTGGACACTTGGTATTTGCCATATTTCAACAACTGGGGGTAAATCCTCTAGGAGAATCACTCTAAATCCAAGCAGTTCACCCTCTGAAAGGCTTGTCATGGGGCAAAAGAAATGGTCCTTTGAATTCACATGTCATACAATCCCCAGCAGAAAAACATATGGATGGAGAAGGCAGCCTGTGCTCGGTGGAGTTACACGTAAGAAACAGATGTTCTGCTGTATTCTGAGAGATTGTTGGTCATTCCTGAGAAATTGTTGAGAGATTGCATGATCATTTCTGAGCCATGTCCCCTAAGACTTAAAGGAGAGCCCCATCTGTAAACCCTAGTAGTAGGCGTTTGTGTCTAGACCACAGGAATTCTATCTTCAGTTTCCAACACTGGGGTGTTTGAAACTGAGAAGGTAACTTCATGCTGACAGCACAGTTACCAACCAGGTGCTTCAAAGCTGGAGGATCCAACTGAATTGCTTCAGAAGTTTTCTGGTTCCTAGCACTGCCTAGCAGATGGCAAGTTTGCACCTGGGAACTTGCTGCCAGGATGAAGTAATGTCTTTTTGTAGCTACTGTCTCATTGTGTTTAATGAGTGTTGATGTGATGCACAAATGCACCTTATAGAGCCCTGGTCACTACTCATGGTGGGGATGTGCCTGGTCCTAATCCTTGGGAGGGGCAGTTTTAAGAAATTAAAAGGAAGTGAAAATGATTCTGTCTGCCCATCTCTGCTAACAACTGGCAGTGGTTAAGCAGCCTTTGATGAGTCTTTTGGTTACTCAAACAAACCTGGTGTGGAGAATAGGCACCGCCAGAGCCTCATGCCTTTTTGTATGGGAGTGGTGTACAGTTCCGCAGATAGGCACGGCACACTCCTCTTTTGCCATTCAGAGATGAGGCAGTTTGGACCCTGTCTTAGTCTGTTCCTATGGCAGTAACAAAATGCCTGAGACTGGGTCATTTGTAAAGAACAGAAATATATTTCTTATAGTTCTGGAGTCTGGAAGTCCAAAATCAAGGCACTAGCAGGTTTGGTGTCTTGTGAGGATGTGGTCTCTGCATCCAAAATGGTGCTGTGTTGCTGCATCTTGCAGAGGGCATGCTGTGTTCTCACAAGGTGGAAGGAATGGAAGGAACGAAAAAGGAGCTGAATGCACTCCCTCAAGTCCTTTCATAAGGGTGCTGATCACATCCATGAGGCTGAACCTCAATGGTCTAATCAGCTCCTAAAGGCCACACCTCTTGATATCGTTGCACTGGGAATTGTGTTTCAACATGAATTCTGGATGGACATGCATTCAAACCACCGCAGATCTCTTGTGCCCAGAACTCTGGGGGAAGAGGCTGAAAACACTCAGCTGAGGCTTATCCATCAGATGTGTCAAATCCTGGATATGACCAGTAACAGAAATCTCCCTTCCCTTCTTTCTCTGATATGCAGTGGTTCTGCCTGTTAGAATCATCTGGAGAACTTTTTAAAAATACCAATGTCAGGAGCTCAACCCTAGAGATTCAAATTTAACTGATCTGGTGTGGGGCCTGGAAATCCTCTGTTTTTTAAAAGTTCCCCAGTTGAGGCCGGGTGCAGTGGCTCACACCTATAATCCCAGCACTTTGGGAAGTTGAGGTGGGTGGATCACTTGAGGTCAGGAGTTCAAAACCAGCCTGGCCAACATGGTGAAACCCCGCCTCTACTAAAAATGCAAAAAAAAAAAAAAAAAAAAAATTAGCTAGATTAGGCTCGCACCTGTAATCCCAGCTACTCAGGAGGCTGAAGCACGAGAATTCCTTGAACCTGGTAGGTGGATGTTGCAGTGAGCTGAGATTGCACCACTGCACTCCAACGTGGACAACAGAGCAACATTCTATCTCAAAAAAAAAAAAAAAATGTTCCCCAGTTGAGCCTAATGGGTATCTAACATTAAAAAGCATTGCCCTGGAATCTCATACCTCAACATAAAGCATAAAATTTCTAAACATCTTTATGCCAGGACAAAAGTTTACATAAGCTGTTGATAAACCAGTGAAAAAATATCAATAATAATAATTGCTTAAATTGTATCCGTGTGGGGTAAATGCCCCTGTTAGCAATAATTTAGGCATACCCTTAGAATGACCCTGTATGGGAGATATATCTAAATGTGTGTGTTCCAAGCTAGGACATTCAGGAGTGGCCAACCCAGAAATTATTCCATGTTTATGAGGAACATCTGAGCCCCTGGCCTGTCCCATGGAAGTGGAACATAGACTGTACATGAGATTGAGGCCCTAAGTTTTGGGTTAAATGAAGGTTGGGAGGTCATCAGGGGAAGGTGTTTAAGTGAAAATACTTATTAAACTGCATGCTGTTTGCGAGTGGTTGCAGTTTTCCTGCCCAGCCCAAAGCCACTGGGCCATGGGGCTGTGCTGTCCAGCCCATCACTGGACTCTCTCCTCTGTGCGTAATCCCTTAGTGAAACCCGTATCTCCTTTGCTGACTCTGGGTTTCTTTTTAAGCCTCCTGAGCCTGGTGCTCTCCCTATTAAGGTTAATCAGGGTTCAGCACAACCACCAGTTAGCAATTTATAGTTCGCCATTTTCAAAATGCTCTTTGGTTCGGTGAAATAAAGTTGCTAACCAGAAGTAATCAGGTAGTATGTTCCAGGGCTTGGTCTGAAACACCTAATTATTTGGGCTCAACTCCTTCCACAGTTCTACCCTGGCTCCTCAATTGCCAAGCCTGTTTTCTGTTATCAGACTGAGTCTGTGAGACATTTACAGCCACCCCTGCATCATTGGACTAAAGCGGAACAGCCAGGTAATTATCTGAGTAATTCAGGTAATAGCAGTTTATTTTTCCTGAATTACCTGGATAATTACCTCAAGCCTAATAAGATGGAGAGAAGCCAGAGCCACATTCTGATGGTTTTATTGCCCCCTCAACAATGCGTTCTTGTTTAAACGTCCTCACTTGAAGAAATCATTTGTTGAAGCTTGTGTCTTCCTTATTTGCCACAGGATACTCCATAAATCATCTGGGAAAAGTTCCGGTGTGTAATTGTCCAGCTCCTGTGCCTGTTGAAAGCTCCTCCAGGCTGAGAAACACAGCTGGCCTGGATTCCTGATGTGTTCTCTGGGTTATGGGGAGTCATTTGCTCAGGTAATGAGGTGACAAAGAGGAAGTCTTCTGGGTGTTAGATGTTTGTTTCTCCTTTTCTTTTTGTGTGCTTTCCCACATACTTAAACTAAGTAACCAAACATTCTGCACTAGGTCTGATTTGGTTTGCCTGTGTCCCCACCCAAAATCTCTTCTTGAATTGTAATCCTCATAATCCCCACGTGTCAAGGGACCAGGTGGAGGTAATTGAATCATGGGGGCAGTTTCCCCCATGCCGTTCTTGTGATAGTGAGTGAGTTCTCACGAGATCTGATGGCTTTATAAGTGTTTGGTATTTCCTCCTGCATTCATTCGCCTTCCTGCTGCATCATGAAGAAGGTACGCTTTCCACTCACCTTCCACCATGACTGTACGTTTCCTGAAGCCTCCTCAGCCACACCAAACTGTGAGTCAATTAGACCGCTTTCCTTTATAAATTACCAATCTCAAGCAGTTCTTATAGCAGTGTGAAAACAGACTGATACAACATCCTATTTTCCTGTGCTGAACTTGATCTGTAAAATGAAGCACCTTGTCCAGGAAACAAAGCCTGTGCTTTCGCATCAAGCCTCATGGCTAGAAACTGGGGAACCCCAAGCCAGCTCACAGGACAGGAGCTTCTTGGTTCTGTTGCTATCACTATTTGCCTTGTTTAAAGAACCAAATGTCTCACAGGAAGAGGTGTCCATCTCTTTCTGAAAGAGAATTCCTCCGCTGGGGCGCTTGGTCCTCTCTGTGAAGCCTTACTTCATTTTCACTCCCTCTCTTTTGTCTCTCTGCTGTCTTTGTTGTCTGCTGGCTCCTTCCAGACAGGGTTAAGTCTTCTCCATCCCTGTAAGTAGAAAGTGAGGCATTAAGATTGGGTGGGAGGGCCGGGCGCGGTGGCTCAAGCCTGTAATCCCAGCACTTTGGGAGGCCGCGGGTGGATCACGAGGTCAAGAGATCGAGACCATCCTGGTCAACATCGTGAAACCCCGTCTCTACTAAAAATACAAAAAATTAGCTGGGCATGGTGGTGCGTGCCTGTAATCCCAGCTACTCAGGAGGCTGAGGCAGGGGAATTGCCTGAACCCAGGAGGCGGACATTGCGGTGAGCCGAGATCGTGCCATTGCACTCCAGCCTGGGTAACGAGAGCGAAACTCCGTCTCAAAAAAAAAAAAAAGATTGGGTGGGAGCTGGCCATGGCTGAGAGTTGATGAAATAACAATATTAGGAGATGGAAAGAAGAAAATAGAGGCCTGAAAATGCAGCCAGGTCAGATACATCCAGATCCATGCAGCAATACGGCAGCAAAGGGAGATAAGTTCCAAATAAACATGATACAATGGAAAACCATGGGTTTGGAATTCAATCCTGGCTGCTTAGCTCTCTAACTGTGTGATAATCTTTAAAACTGACATATCATTAAAATCCACGTCCTAAGGCTTTATAAAAGTTAATTATTTGTTGCATGTAAATTACTTGGATAAATTTTATACTCATTATTATTATTATTGCCAAAAAAGGAAATATAGCCAGCTATCTTAAATGCTTCTTGGAATCAAAGTGACAAAGGTACTAGGGGTCTTCTAGTCCTATCTTTGAAAGATTTGAGACCTCTTCTCATAAGAAAAACAACTAAAATATTGATCAAGAATTTACGTATATATGTAATGGGTTGAATAGTGCCCCCAAAATTTATGTCTACACTGACCCTTAGAATGTGGCCTAATCTGGAAATAGGGTCTTTGTAGATATAATTTAGGTAAAGATCAAGATCAGATCACACTGGGTTAGAGTGGGGCCTAAATCCAATGGCTGTGTCCTCATAAGAGATAGAAAAGGGCACAGAAAGAAGATGATGTGAAGATGGAAACAGAAATTACAGTTATGCTAGTACCAGCCAGAGGATGCCAGGAGTCACTAGACACTAGAAGAGTCGAGAAGATTCTCCCCTAGAGCTTTCAAAGAGAGCTTAGCCCTGCCACACCTTGATTGAAGACTTCTGGCCTCCAGAACTATGAGAGAATAAATTTCTAATGTCCTAAGCCACCCAGTTTGTGGTAATTTTTTATGGCAGCCCTAGTAAACTAATACATATAAATAAGTATCTGAACCCAAAGCTTTGCAAATTATACTTACTGTGTGTGATGCACTATGATAAATCCTGCTAATGCTGGTTGTAAACCACTAAATTGATTTCTGACCCACTTACTGGTTGTGACTCATGATTGGGAGAAACTGCTTTACTACGTATCTCATTAAAGATGAATGATGACTAAGAAAAAATTCTTTGCATTCGGTGATTAAGAGTCAATGCTGTTCCTCATGGAAATAGTTAAGGTGAGATGGCAGAAGCTATCTACTTAGCAGAGAGATGTGATCATTATAGATAGATGGATATAAATAGATAGATATAGATATACACACACATTATATATTTTGTAGCCAAAAGAGCAGTGGCTTAAAGATATCACTATATTCTTGTTAAAGAAAAATTTTAAATAGAAATTCTTCACTTTCATACAAATATAAAATGAATGCATGTCAAAGATTTTAACTAATTAATGAGGAAACTAGTAAAATATTACTATCAGCTCAAAGGAGAATTTAAAATATCCCGCTTGTATAGGTCAATCAGGAATGCTGAAGCAAATTTGCAAGTAGATATAAAACTGGCTTATTTCAAGTGGCAGAAAGAGAGAGGGAGGAAAGCGGGGAATCAGTTCTCTCTACTAGACAGAATTTGTCTTCTGGGTTTTTTTTTTCTGTTTTTTGCGGTTTTCTTTTTCTGTTTTTTGTGTTTAATTAAGATGTCTCACTCTGTCACCCAGGTTGGAGTGCAGTGGCACAATCTTGGTTCACTGCAACCGCCGCCTCCCAGGCTTCTCCTGCCTCAGCCTCCCAAGTAGCTGGGATTACAAACATGCACCACCAAGCCTGGCTAATTTTTGTGTTTTTAGTAGAGATGGGGCTTTACCATGTCAGCCAGGCTGGTCTCAAACTCTTGACCTCAAGTGATCTGCCCGCCTCAGCCTCCCAAAGTGCTGTGATTACAGGCATGAGCCACTGTGCCTAGCCAGAATTTGTTTTCACGTGAAAAAGAAATAATCTCTGCTCTGCTATTAATTCTCTACAACTTACAAAGTTGTAAAATAGTTCAAAGAAAATGAATGGTAGAGATGGCCTGGCTGGGTGAGCTACTCAGGACACCCAAGAATCTTTTTGTTGCCCATTTCAAAACACTTTGCATTAAAGTGAGATTTCAAATCATGAGTTTGAGAATCCTGGTTTTAAGTCATATTCCATTTTGATGTACAGTAACATAAAGATTTAATCAAATATAAAGATTTAATCCAATAATTAAACATCTGTTCTACCCAGAACAGTCTGGGATGCTAGAAAGTGAGAGAAATTTTGAATACCACAGCCAGGGTACAAATCCTAGTCCTGCTACTCACTGGCATATGTGACCTTCTGTGAGTCACTTAACTTCTCTGGGCTTCTGCTTTTACATTCATTAAATGAGGATAATAAATCCACCTTGCAAGGTTATTGTGACATATGAGCCTATTGTATATACAATGTCTATCATAAATTCAATAGTATTCATTAATATTAAAATACTAAACTGAGAATATCTGGATTTTTGACTGCATTTATTCTTTTTTTTTGAGATGGGGACTCACTCTTGCCTAGGCTGGAGTACAGTGGTGTGATCCTGGCTCACTGAAGCCTTCACCTCCTGGGATCAAGTGATCCTCCCACCTCAGCCTCCTAAGTAGCTGAGACCACTGGCATATACTACCATGCCCAGCTCATTTTTTGTATTTTTTATAGAGACAAGGTTTTGCCATGTTGCCCAACCTGCTTTCAAACTCCTTGGCTCAAGTGATCCTCCTTGGGCTCCCAAAGTGCTGGGACTATAGGTGTGAGCCACCGTGCCTGGCCTGTAGTCATCTTTTTAAACAGATATTTGGTACTACTATGTAGTCACAACTGTAGATAGCAGAAGGTAAGTCAAATTCATGTCAAGTGGCCAGATATGAAGATGAATTAACAAATTCATCTGATCAGTCCATCTATAATTTCAGGCAAATTATCAGGAAGTATATAATTTGTATTACACAACCAACTGTTCATCTTTCTGTGAAGTGGGTAAGGTGGGCATAGGTTTATGGCAGTATATTTACAACTTTTAAAATCTGCCTTTGTTCCTTATTTATTTTGAAATGTGGATCCTTTTAAACTTCTTAAAACTTGAAGTAAGTCTCAGAGACCCCCAACTAAAACTACCAGTTAAGTTTGTACAGGAAACCTTTCTCTTTTCCAAATGCAATTACAGGGCAGATATTTCAGGATGTATATATGTGATAGTATTTTAATAATTTTGTTGAGCCTTAAGGTACAGTATCAAATATGCCCGTTCCTTCCAGTTTGGTGGAAATAATAGGGAAGCAGAACAGAATGACTTATTCCACCTTCCCATTCTTCAATAAAGCATTGACCTTTGTGAAAGAAAACACATATACACATGCACGTAAACAAGGACTTCCATTTACCTTATTTTCCATTTTAAATTATAGCATCCGGTCATTCATCTTTGTCACAACCCACACAAAAAATTTTGCAAGGACATGTTTCATAAACAAGCTCTCCTTTCAGCATCCCCCAGGAAGGTTAAGGTTTAGATCCTGTGTGATAGAAACCGTTTTTGTAATTCTCCCCAAACATCTGTTCAGTCACTCATCATTAACATCTGTCACCCATTTCTGGGCTCAACCCAGACAAAGCTATGTTTTTCTAACAAACTCCATTTCAAATTGTTACCAAGTGATTCCTACTCAGACTAATCTTACACAAGGATTGAGAAGATGTCTTATTGGATCAAATTCATCTTCCACTAATGCAGCATCTACCCTGAAGCATTGGCAAAAGCCCAATGGCTCAGAGGAAGGGAAATTCCTCATAACATGCTAACACTTTCCTGATTTGAATTGTTAACAATGAACACTTTTAATGCTCTTTAACTTTTCAGGGTTAGCAAAACATCATCCTATACATCTTATGCATATGTATATCTTTAACATCGGCCCATCATTTACCCTACACAAGCCCCAGCAGGGCTGCTTTGCAAACCAGCTGAAATAAGAACATATGAAATGCTTCTTTTTTTTAATACTTGGCCCAATTATTTCTATAAAATGGCCAATAAATACTGGTTCATTTGGAAAGGCAATGCAGTGGTTAAAAATATGTAGAGGGACCTGAACTGAGATCTTGGAAAATCACCTCTAAGTCAGGTAACCTTGGATATTTTAGTTAATGGCCCTGGGCCCTCAACTACTTAAAGGAAAAATAGGTTCCTTATAGAATTAAAGAGTTAACATGCTTTTTAAAAATTTTCTTAGAGACAGGGTCCAGTGCCCAGGCTGTTCTGAAACTCCTGGCCTCAAGCAATCCTCCCAATTTTGCCTACTTTGAACATGCGGGAATTACAGGAGTGGGTCACCATGCCTGTCCAAAATAAAGTACTTGACACACTGCCTGGCACATATTAAACAACTCAGTTTATAGTAATTCTTTATTTATTTATGTTGTTGAGATACGAATCTTGCTCTGTCACTCAGGCTGGAGTACAGTGGGACAATCGTAGCTCACTGCAGCCTCAAACTCCTGGGCTCAAGTAATCTTCCTGCCTCAGCCTCCTGAGTAGCTAGAATTACAAGCATGTACCACCACACCTTGCTAGTTTTTTGTTTGTTTTTTATAGATACTGGGTCTTGCTATGTTGCCCAAGCTAGTTTAAAACTCCTGGCCTCAAGTGATCCTCCCACCCTGGGCTTTGGTTGCTGGGATTATGGCGTGAACCACCACACCTGGCCAGTTTATGACAACTCTTGCCATCATCATCATCTTCAAAGAATGAAAAGACCAGAATGGCTTTACCTTGCTCTTTGCTCTCAGCATCTCCTTTTTCTCATTTCTGTTTAACCAGTATTTACTGAGAGCCTCTTATGGGCTAAAAATGTGCCAAATAACATGAATGAGGCAAATTCCTTGTTCTCAAGGAGCTCTCCCTAGAGAAGATAGATAAATCTAGAATCTACTTCAAATCAGATGATAATTGCTATAAATTTAAAAGTAACATTCCCCACAGATTACTTGAAGATTTTTAACACCAAATCTCTGATTTTCTTATTAGAAGTCTTTAATTGGAGGCTCATCTTACACAGTACATTAGGAATTTAAACCCCAGGGCAGATATTTCATTTCAATGAGAACCTAATGGTTATAATCTAGGTCAATGTTTATACTGTCAATAGTGCAGTGAGGAGAAGAAGGGTTTTTGCCCCTAGTTTCCATGAATTTTAAAAATAATAATAGTGAAGAAGGCCCCCAAACTGAACTAGATGGGACAAGTGAATTATTATAACTTATTTCCATCAAGAAGTATGGTATAAAAAGCATTTCAGAAAGCTCCCATAACCCATTAGAGCCTATTTGATATAGAAGGATGCTAAACACTAATATCGATATTTTTTGTTGAAGATGAGAGTGCCAAGGACTCGTTTTCTATTGAGTACAGTCAGTAGGGAAGGAGTCCCTTTAAGAATTTCATTATGACTCTAGCTAGGGGTCCCTTTCCTCATTGTCTGGGGAAAGGTCACATGAAGCGGAGCACTTTGCAGAGCTACAGTTCTCTGCTGTTGTTCCTTCATGGGTCCCTGTCCTGGAGGACATACGTCTTGTGAAGAAAATCAGTGTCACACTGAAGATGTGATAAATGTGCTGAGACCACACAAAGAATCTGAGTCCGTAAGCAAAGGACGATGGGGTGAGCAGAAGTTTTTACTGCCTCAATCTCCCAAGTAGCTAGGATTACAGGCACCCACCACCACAGCTGGCTAACTTTGGTATTTTTAGTAGAGACAGGGTTTCACCATGTTGGCCAGGCTGGTCTTGAATGCATGACCTGAGGTGGTCCACCTGCCTCAGCCTCCCAAAGTGCTGGGATTACAGGCATGAGCCACTATGCCTGGCCTATTGTCTTTTTCTTAAAGAGGTCTTACCTGTCTCCCAATCCAAATTAGACCCACCACTATTGTACATTCATAACAGCCCACTCTTTTTCTTATTACCACTTGTTATTTGTGAGGTTATTTGCCAAATGTCTGACACCCTACACCTGATGGAGAGTAAACCTCATGGAGACATTGACCGATATACACCTATTTTATGTACATTGTATACCAAGACTGAACACAGCTCTTGTCACGGCACAGTGGATGATAAATGTTTAGAGAATGAATAAATGGCTGGCTTGAACAAAACTTCCGTCTTTTCTACTCCCGCTGTCAGAACTGAAAGAGTAGAGGTGGCCTCCATACCTTATCTCACAACAGAATACCAAATTATTAAAAGTACCTGAAACCAAATTGAATTACAGTCAAAATCATAGGTTGGCTGACTGTCTTCTCCTAGACAAGGAAGGAGAAAGGAGGTCACTGGTCTAAAAAGTCATAAAGGAACTTTGAGGGGGAAAAAAAAGCACATTTATCAAAACCAAGAAGCCTCTAATTCAGTCTTTTGAGAGGGCTGATCACCTAAGTTGATAGTCATACAGTCACTCACATAAATGCCAAAATGTCAAAATTTAAAGTTGGCATTTGCAAGAGAAGCAGCTGTATCTCCAGGGAAACCTGGCCCCTACAGACCTTGCTCACATGGTACAGTATTTTCCAGTGTTATCCTGAGAAGCCCAGCTGTTCCCATAACTAAAGGCAATTTCTAGTCATTCCTTTGGTTTTCCACTAATTATACATTATTATTGTAATGGTATAGCGTGTCAAACCATGGTCATTTATGAAAACCAGGATACATCTGGGGGAAAATAGATAAAAAGGAAACTCATGTCTCTGTCTCTACTGAACCAGGCGTGGGTGTTCCTTCAAGGTAGAAGGTGGGTATTGCTCAACTTTGTTTACCTAGAGCCTAGAATGGTGCTGAGCACAGAGTAGATCATCAGTTAATGTCTACTGAATGTCTACATAAATGTGATATGGATGGGAGAGTGTCTAAGCAATTTGTGGAGTTTTCTTTCACTGAAATAAAGATGACCCTTAGAATATTCATTTAGGAAGATGATGTACTTATAAACTGACCCACCTGTGCTCAGACCCTATAGGGACATTCTCTACAACCCCCACCCCAAAACCTTATCTATTTGCTCCCAATTTCTACGCTCTATTTAGACTCAGCATATCTTCTGACCTTTGGCAATATCTCCAAGCTGGAGTCTTCCCTGTCCTTGGACAAGGCATTGGTGCTTAATTCTTTTCTTTCTTAACACCTGTTACTCGGATTATCTCATTCTCACCTTTGGCTGACCTAGATAAGGGTCCTTACTCACTTTAGGTATACTTGGCTTTCTGTCAGCCCAAGCTTTCTGAAACAGATTTTAAAGAGAGATGCCCTAGAAATGGGATAATTGGTGAGCTGCCACCAGATGGCAGGTAACAGGCATGATCTCATATATTTAGCTATCCAACGATCTCCAGATGAGGATGACTGAGGAGAAAAGACTAGTGTACATGATGCTACTACCTATGTCTTTTCTAGAAAGACAATTAAAAAATAAAAACCCAAAGCAAGACTTAAACAAAATGACATCAAGACACAGATTGGTGCTTACTTTTTCTGCACTCTGCTAATTCCACACTGCTTCATTCAACTACTTTGTTTTCAGGTCTAAATTGAAAATATCTTTCCTTCCTCCCAAGGATCAAAGATGTATATAACGATAGTTAAGATCTTGGACTGTGGACTCTGGAAGGCCAGTGAGTAAATTCTAGGTCTACCACTGAGTAGCATGGGTGAGCTATCTAACCTCTTCAGGCCTTAGTGTTCTTCTTGCCAAAATATGAAAAATAACATCACAGAGGAAGACTGCTCACTGGGATGTCCAGGACCTCACCTGTCCTGGATTAATGATATTTCCAACATTTAAATTCTTCAAAAGAACTCTTCCTGTTACCATTTGATCCAGGTCTTATATCTTCTGTATATATTTTTCCTTCTTTCCTTCCTCCCTACCTTTTATTTTTTTTTCTGTATCCTCCCTACTACCCTTTGTTTATCTATATGTTTTTACCTATTACATAAATTAAAGGATGGATACCTAATGTCAATTTCCATGACCACAGTTAAAAAGATATAAAAAATGTGATATCCAGAAAAATATAAACAAACAAGAATCATCCCAGCTTCTGTTTTACAAGCTACAGGTCACAAGTTCACGGCAGTAACACCCTTAATGGTTCATACCCCACTATCTGTGTTGTATGGGCTGAGCCTCTGGCATGCCCACCGGTCATTTACAAGCCAGCCCTATACACTACCACAACTCCAAGTTGTTCCTTAAGTACTGTAATTTTTAACATATAATCTTTTAAAATCTTTTTGAACAATTAAAATGCTTCCATACCCCTGGGTGAGTGATCTATTTATTCTACCTCCCTCATGATCTTGAAGTGAGGATTAAGAGAGATAAAGTATGTAAACCACCTGGTGTATGACCTGGCACAGGCAGGGTAAGCAATAATTTAGAATGTACTGAAATGGGACTGTTTCAATTGGTAGCTTTTGTTTCTGAAGACCTTTTTCTAATAGCTTCAGAGAAAAATCTAAAACTTTCTCATGGCTGGAGTGAGGTAAGTCAGAGATAGCATGTAGGTGGGACCTTGCATACTCACTCTGTTTGACAAATAGTAGCCACCTGGAGTACAAATAAAGCTGCAGGAAAGAGCTCTGCGCTCAATCAGCGCTGGCCACTGTGGGCCCAGGTTGAAGGAATGACAACATGGGTGCTGTATATTTGCTGTCCTTGCCGTTGTGATAAGCACATAGGATTGCCAGTTACAAAACCTGGATTTAAGTCCTGCTCCACCTAGACACATCACACCCAGCAAATCACCTAAGTTGAGGCTGATTTCCTCGTCTGCTTCCATCCCCATTTTGCATGTTGTATCCTAGTAATCATAAACTGCTTGTGGTTTTCCCCATGTATCATTCTGTTGTCTAGTCCCTTGGCTTCCCTTTACCTGGAGTACCTTTCCTATCCCCCTAACTGCCACAACTCTTACCCTTCAGCTCCTAGCTCAAGCAGTGCCTTTGACAGGAAGCCCTTCTCAACCTCCAGGTGGAACTCAGTACCTCAACTCTAAATGCCCACCCACCTGAGCATCATTCCTCTATCCTATGGGTTAGCAAACTTTCTATAGAGGTTTGTTAGTCAATATTGTAGGCTCTGTAGGCCAGATAGCTTCTGTCACAATTATTATACTAAACTCTGCCGTTGTAGCACAAAAGCATCCATGGACAACAGATCAATGAAGGAATATAGCTGTGTCCTAGTAAAACGTTACCATTGGGCCAGACTTGGTAGGTCATTCCTGTAATCCCAGCATCTTGGGAGGCCAAGGCAGGAGCATCACTTGTGGCCAAAAGTTTAAGACTAGCCTAGCAACATATTGAGATCTCACTTCTACCAAAAAAATTTTTTTAATTAGTGGGGTGCAGTGGTGCATATCTGTAGTCCCAGCTACTTGGGAGGCTAAGGCAGGAAGATCCCTTGAGCCCGAGTGTTAGAGGCTACAGTGAGCTATGGTCATACCACTGCACTTGAGTCTGGGGGACAGAGTTAGACCCTGTCTCAAAACAACAACAACAACAAAAACCTTTATTTTTAAAAACAGATGTTGGGCCAGATCTACCCTATCAGGTAACATGTCATTCTGAAATGATCTATGTGCATATTTTTCTCCTTCACTAGACTGTGAGCTAAAGGCAGAGATAGACCTTATTTCTCTTTGTACCTCTAACATTCAGCACATAGTGGCTATTCGATACCTGAAGTAACAACGCTGGAAAATTGGAATAATAATCTCTTTCTGGCTATTCCACAGGGCTATGGATTTTAAGCATGATAAAGCATGTGAAAGGATAGGACAGTGAAAAAGCACCACACAAACATGACGCTCTGCCTATGGGCACATCACAGATACTCCTGCTCTAGCCTCTTCAGGAGGTGGAGAGTCATATATGAACCTGTTATTTCCTGCCACAAGCAGACACAAAACGCCAGCTAAAAACCTCCCCCCCTTCAGACTTCTAAGAAGAAATGAATCATTAGCTCATATGCTGAGTTGAAGCATATTAAACCATACTGAAGTCCTGAAGCTGCCCTGAAATGCACGAAAGGCCTGGCAATGTCTGTCTCCCTTTCTTTAAGCTTCTCTTTAACAAATTCCTTCACACTTTTTGAGAAAGTGTCAATATTTATATCTGTTGAGTTTGTTGTCAAGTTTAATAGAAGACAATAAATGTCTGAGTCCCCAGGATGTGGACACAGAACTCGGAGTAAATCAGTGGAACGAAGTCCCCCTCAGCGAGGGTTTCCGCTCACTATGCAATGCTGCTCTTACCTAAAAACATGACCCCTTTGCACCAACCCGTTGTGACCAACATAACAGTGAAAAATCTGTAGATGTGAACAGAGAGAACAAGGAAGGTGAGGATTAAAGATGATCTTGCTGGTGCCCTCGGTCCTTCCCCAGTGATAACATTCATTCACTCGTTTGTTCATTCATTCAATTATCTTGAGAGCCTACACCGTGCCAAATTGTGCCGGGCATTTATTGTCTTTGTATAGAGAACAAGGCACCACTGGGATTTCTCAGGCGTGCTATTGCCACACAGGCAAGAGCTCTAGGGCCCGGGCGTGTGGGAGGGGGGTATGGGGGCGCAGGCAAGAGGAAAGCCAATACCTTTAGTACTGTGTGCGAGTCAGAGGCCATGCCAGGATTGGAAGGGGAAAGGTTCCAGCGCCTTCCTCCACCCTTGTCCCCAGGAAACCAAACCTTGCAGCTATTGTTTTCGTCAAAGCCTTAAGCTGTGAGCTCAGCTGCGGCCTCCCAAAGGCCCCCACCAGCGCCACCCTCTGCTTTACACCCGGGATCCCCCGGAGCCTGCATCCTCTGCCTGGTGTGCCACCCGCGAGCACCTTAGCAGTTGACTGCCGGCTCGGTGGGCTCAGGGAGGTCATGGCCGATACCACAAGGTTGCACCACCTGTAATCAGCCCTGCAGTGCCTCACCAACTCTGGAAGATTTCAAGGAGTTGTGCACGGTAGTTTGCCACGAATCTCCAAACGCTGAACTGCCACTTTCCTCCATGCCCTGCATTTTGCAGAGGGAGAGGTGAGGTCCAGGGACAGCACTGTTACTCAGAAATAACACTGCTGGTTAGTGGCACAATGAGGCCTAAACCCAGGGTCCTCTATCCCTAGCACTCATTACGACAAAAGCAATGTCTGTGTAGGTAGCGCTTGCCTTATGCCAGGCCCTGTGAACATTTTAGGTGCGTTATTTCATTCATTCTTCTCAGCCACCACCAAAGATGGCATTTGTATCTCTATATAAATTAAGGCACTGAGAAATTAAACAGTGCCTGAAGAGCAAGAAGCAGTCAATAGCAGGGCGAGGTTTCCATCCACTTTACTTAGTGATAGATTCCCGCTGATGTCAGGAAACATTGTTGTGTCCTGCCTGGCTGTTACTAACTTTGGTATATTTTAAGATGACTAAAAGGAATGTGCTGCATTGTTTTTCATATTCGTGCATCTGGGGACAGAATACCATTGCTGGCCTACACTGGATCCAATTAATGATTTTTTTTTTTTTGTCTTGCTATTCACATAAAACGTGAATAGAAACATCATATATATATATATATATATATATATATACACATGTATATTTTTGTATTATATATACTTTTTGTTATATGGATGACTGATGGGTAATTTTGTACATATGCTTAGACAGAAAAACTGTTCACTGCAGCATCCTCATGGATAACACTGAATCTGGCACATTCTAAGTTTATCATAAGTGTTCACTGAACAAATTAATGATTGGGAAAAAAACAATTAAAATGTTAGCAGTGGTGTTAGGGAAATTGTCATTTTAAAAATACTTTAAGGAATTTTTTTTTTAATGCTGGTAAGAGTACTTAACATGAGATCTATCCTCTTAACAATTTCTTGTTTCTTTGAGATAGGGTATCACTCTGTCACCCAGGCTGGAGTGCACTGCCTCATCATGGTTCACTGCACCCTCAACCCCTTGGGCTCTAGCAATCCTCCCATCTCAGCCCCTGAGTAGCTGAGACTAGAGGCATGCACCACCACACCCAGATAATTTTTGTATTTTTTGTAGAGACAGAGTCCCTCTATGTTGAGCCCAGGCTGGTCTCAAACTCCTGGGCTCAAGGGATCTGCCTCCTTTAACCTCCCAGAATGCTGGGATTTCAGGTGTGAGCCACCATGCCAGCCTTAGGAAATTTTTAAGTGCACAATGCAGAGTTTTTAACGATAGGTACAATGTTGTAGAGCAGATCTCTAGAACTTACTCAGCTGCATAACTGAAATTTTCTACCCAGTTGAATAGCAGCTCTATTTTTTCCTCCCCCCAGTGCCTGGCGACCACCATCCACTCTCTGCTTCTACAAGTTTGACTATTTCACATACCTCATGTCAGTGGGAATCATGCGGTACTTGTCCTGTGACTGGCTTATGTCACTTAGCATAATGCCTCAAGACGCATTCACGCTGTTGCATATGGCAGGATTTCCTTCTCTTTTAAGGCTGAAAAATATTCCATTGTATGTATATGACACATTTTTCTTTATCTACTCCTTTATCAACAGACATTTAGGTTGTTTCCACATCTCAGCTATTGTGAATAATGCTGCAGTGAACATGGAGTGTAAGATCCTGACTTCAGTTCTTGTTAGTAAATACCCAGAAGCGGGATTACTGATCACATGGTGATTCTATTTTCAATTTTTTGAGGACAATCCATACTGTTTTCCATAGCAGCTGTACTGTTTTGCATTCTCACCAACAGTGTACAAGGAAACATGTATTTTTAATGATCAAAATATGTACCTATCTATAATGTTGGCCTTTTGGAAAATAATAAGTCAAAAGAAACAGGAGTTCATGTAGTTATTCACAGTCTTGAGCCAGTTTACTTCTACAGATTGATCCTAGGAAGGAACAGGAGGAAATAAGAACTGCCCTTAGGCTGTCCCAGAAACACACTGCTTCCTTTGCAGCCACTTCCTGGGACTCACTGGTCCAATGCAAGGGAAGCAACTGGATAAATGATGCCATTTCAGTACTACGGGATATTGTGTAGCTACTCAGCGATACTTATAGAAACTTTGCAGAACACATAATCTGTAGAAACATGGAAAATGTTTATTAGGTAATGGTAACTGAAAAATATCAGACAGAAAGTAGTGTGAGGGTGGCGGAGTTTAGATAATTCATTGTTATTTTCATTTTCAACTATTTTTATGGTTTCTATACTTGCTCATCTGAGTGTGGCCCGCTCAAGCAGAGCAATATCAGCCAGGCTCACCCTAAAGCTTATTAGAAATGCAGAATTTTTAGCCCTACTCCAGATCTACCAAATCAAAAGTAGCATTTTTATCAAGATTCCCAAGTCATTTATATGTACCTTATGGTTTATATTATCTTTAAAAAAAATAATAATGTATTTTTTGAATCAGTTCCTTAATTTGGTCTTCAAGCAATCTACAGATGAGGAGATAAGATTGGAATTAAGTGACTTCACCAGAGATGTGCACCAGTTAATATCAGCTGTCAAGCCCAAGTCCCCTGATTCTGAGGCTGCAGCTAAATATGGGTTACCCATGGCCTGCCTGGCCTTGTGTTTCTGTGCCAGGCCTTCCTCTCTATGGCCTGAGGTGGACCACACACTGTCACCTTCCTTAGGCTAAACAGCATGGATAGTGACTACCATCACAGGGGCCCTTATTTCACAAAAAAGGACAGGCTGAGGTTTCTAAAAACACTCCTGTCGCTCCCATGAGTTCCTGATGGCACTCCCCTGACCCAATCCAGGAAGCTAAGGGTTTGTGTTTGTGAGCCCCCTTGGAGTCGTGGAGATGAATGTAAGCAGGGCAGAGGGCTACCGCACATCAGTTGAAGCCACCGTAGTTCTCATCTAGTTCAACCCCATCCATTTTTAGAAGAAGAAACATACCCAGAGAGGGAAGTGACTTGCCTCAAACAACAAAGCTAAATTAAAGGCCAAGAGGAGAGGCTGGCATACAGGGCAACCCAGATATGGGAATTCAAGGTGGTGCGGCTGGGAGCACGTGCAAAAATATCTGCCAGGTGGGGAAGGAACAGGGATGTCCAGAGTACTCCCTAAAGAACAGGTGTGTATTATCCTCTCATAATGCTGTGATACTTTGTCATTAATGTGCCCCTTTCTGAGCAAAAGTTTATCCTAGCGCTCCGTACTGAGAAAGGCTTGCTCCCCTGTCCTGTGTGTATGCGTCCTCAAATGCCTTTGCCCTCTTCAACCACTGACAAAGCAGAATGAGAGTCATTTGAAGGGTGGAGTTAAATAAATAAAATTTACACTTTAGTTAAGATCTGCTAACAAGGCACAATTTTATTGCACACTCACAATATACCAGGCACTGTGCTACTCATAAACACTCTTTTCAAAACAGGATTTGGAGACAGGCTTCTTCAAAAGAGAATTGCACATTCAACCAAAAATGTCCTAAAAAATTCAACTATTTGAATTAGTCTCCAAGTCTACATAAACCACAGGAAATGGAGGATCATTAAAATACATGATTATACACAGACAAATGGACAAATGAAACAGTAATTAATATTGATTGAGTTCAGATTGCTCCTGCAAGATCTGCAAAACTCACATGATGGGGTAAGGTTTTGTAGAACAGTATTTCATCAGGAGATAATAGAAGTATCTCATTAGACTAAAAGGAGATGATAGATGCTAGAAGATTAGTTTTCATTATAGCTTTTCTCTGCCTATAATAATATTGTGCACCTTCTCCAAATGACGAAGAAAGTAAATTCATACTCCATCTAAATAACCTCAAAACATTAAGCCACTTCAGGGTTTTAAAAATTGGTCAAGAATTGTTTGGCCCCAGTAAAAAGACTCAACCACAAAACTTAGATTGAATGTGGTAAAATATGTTTTAGTATTTTGCAGGTAAACAGTAATTTATAGTTAACTATAAATAAGGAATCTAAGTGTAAAACATTTATATCCTTAACATTTGCTACTCAAAGGTAATTTCTAAAGTATCTAGAATGAGCTAAACATTTTTAAATAAAGACATCCTGTAAGTGTCCACTTTTGGCATTCTAAATATTCTCTCTCTCGTTCTGTTTTGTCCAGCAGTACTGACTTTTATTTTCTTGAAATTGTCATGTAGAGTATTATATTATACGTTTGTTTGTTTTCCTCTTGTGTGACTCATCTATTAGAGTGAGAGAAAGGTTTTTGTTCTTGTTTTTTAAACTCTGTGCTTCCAGCAATAAGAATAGTCAATGGCACAAAATAGGTGTTCAATGAATAATTAATGCACAGTGAATTATCTAACCTTTGTTCTCCTATATCTTGTAAGTGTCCTATGTATGATTTTTGTAAGAAGTAAAAATAATGTAACTTTAAGAAGTAACAGAATCCCAAAGTGACCAATATGGACCATTATATGATGAGTTCTAAAGGGTGAAGATTTCCCTATTTGTCATTTTGTCTTCAGTATCTGCCCCCAAGTAGGTGGCTAAACAGGTTTCATGAATAGATGAATAAATTAATTAGTGAATGATCAAAGTATCATAAATAAAAAAGGGCAGGAGAGTATTTTATATATAATTAGCTTATAAGAAATCCCATCCCTTTCCATCACACTACTTTTAAAAAATTTTTTAAAGAAATAATTTACTTTTTATTATATACATGGGGTACATGTGCAGGTTTGTTACATGGGTATATTGCATAATGCTGGTGTTTGGGCTTCAAGTGAATACACCACCCAAATAGTAAACATAGTACCCCACAAGGTCCAACAGCTAATTTGCAACCCTGACCTCCTTCCACCTTCCTCCCTTTTGGAGTCTCCAGTATCTAATATTTCCATTTTTATGTGCATGTGTATCTGTTGATTAGCTTCCACTTATAAGTGAAAACATGCAGGATCTGATATTCCGTTTCTGAGTTATTACACTTAAGTTAATAGCCACCAGCTATATCCATGTGGCTATGACAACAGGATTTCATTCTTTTCCACATCACATCACTTTCAAACTTTTTTTATAGTTTTAAAAGTATTGTTATAGAACAAGCAATATTGCTTGCATCTATATACCATGATTGGAAAAGAAGTGGAGTGTGTGTGTGTGTGTGTGTGTGTGTCTGTGTGTGAAAGAGAGATACATGGTCCTGCTCTGTCACCCAGGCTGGAGTGCAGTGGCATGATCTCAGCTTACTACAGCCTCAACCTCCTAGGCCCAAGCAATCCTCCCACTTCAGCCTCCCAAATAGCTCAGACCAAAAGCATGTGCCACCATGCCCAGCTAATTTTTTTCATTTTTGTAGAGATAGGGTCTCCCTGTGTTGCCCAGACTGGTCTTGAACTCCTTAGCTCAAGTGCTCCTCCCACCTCGGCCTCTTAAAGTGTTGGGATTATAGGCGTGAGCCATTGCACCTGGCCAAAAAGTGGATTTTAAAATGTTTTTGTATATGCATCTCCAGATTGGTGAAAAAAGAAAGAGGGTAGTGATAAGCAGAAAAAGATAATGATCTTTGATTTTGCATCAAAAGTTTACAGACATAACCACAGGCTTTGCTGTTGTCATTGTATTTTACTACCGAGTTATGGTGATGGTTATCTTTGTACTTATTCTGTTGGGGGATTCACTGAGCTTCTTAAATCTGTGAATATATGGCTGTCATTAAATTTGGAAAGTTTTTAGACATAATTTCTTCAAAAATGTTTCCTGCCCCATTTTCCAGCTCCTAGCCTTTGGGACTCCAATTGTACATATGATAGGCCTTTGATATTGGCCCACTTTCCCTGGGACTCTGTTCATTATTTTTTTCCAATTTTTCTTCTCTCTATTCTTCAAGTCAGTGATTTCTAGTGACTGCTCTTTCACTGAGCCTTTCTTCTGTCACCTACAATTTACTGTGAATTTCACCAAGGGAATTTTTTATTTCTCATATTGCATTTTTGCATATGATTCAATTTCATTTGGTTCTTTTTAAATTGCTATTTTTCTAATGTAATTTCTTATTCGTTAATTCATTGGAAGCCTAGTCTTCTTATGTCCTTAAGCACAGTAATAATAACTACTTTAAAATTCATGCCAGCTAATTCTACCATATGGTTCATCTCAGAGCTTGTCTCTGTTAGCCCTTTCTCTTAAGTGTGAGTCATGTTTCCCTGTTTCTTTATAATAATTTTGAATTGTGTCTTGGACATTGTGAGTGATATGTTGTAGGGACTCTGTCTTTTGTTATATTCATCCAAAAAGTGTAATTTTTTTTGTTTTAGCCAGCAATTAACATGACTAAATTCAATCTCTATCTCTCACTAAAACAGACACTAAGTGAAATCTCTGTTTAGTTCTTTTGGCCTTAGTTGGGCTGCTTGAAGTCTGTCTCACACATGCATAGTTCAGAGAATAGCCAGAGACTTAGGCAGAGTTTTATAAACAAAATTTTGGGCCCCCTTTCAGTTGTCTTTTCCTTTCCTGGATCCTTCTGTCTTTGATCCCAATTTACAACTGCTATAGTTACCCTGAATGCTTTCCTCTGGTTCTTCTATTTGGTAAGACTGCATCTATCTGCATTTTAGCTGCCCTGCTTAGTGCTGACTGGGGTCTGTCCTTGGCAAAAAAAAAAAAAAAAAAAAATCCATTTTGTCCAAATGCTAGCTCTTGTCTAGCATTTGTTTTTGGCTCTTCTCCATAGGCTTCAGGTTTGTATTGGTGTTTTTTTAGTTGTGGAAGTGTTGGTCTTATAGGAACTATTCTGCTAGTAGCAGAAGTAGAACTCAGATTTCCATGTTTTAGAAAGTATTCTATAGGCGTGTTGAGAATGAATTTGAAATGAGACTAGGGATAGAGAAACCAGTCAGGATATATAGTAGCTACCCGGGGAAAGGGTAATGAGAGTTCACAGAACAGCAGCAATCAAGCACAATGAAAATTTGTATTTGCAAGCTCCAGACTCTTAAATTCCAGCTCTGCAGTAAAATAGCTGAGAACAGTCTACTCTAAAATATCAAGAGTTTTTGGATAAAGATGTAGTTATGGTGAGAGGGAAGGCAATGATCATGGGTGGTATTTTCCTAGGACAGAGTGGGAAGTGTGAGAAGGGAAGGCAACAAGAGGTTGAACCCTGGGTGAAAGGCAGGGAATGATAGGACAATAGGGTAGCTAAGAAGAGTCAGAGAAGCTGGAAAGTGGTTGTGATGACACTGAGACTAGAAAGTTTCAGCCAGGCGCATTGGCTCACACCTGTAATCCCAGCACTTTGGGAGGCTGAGGCGGGTGGATCACCTGAGGTCAGGAGTTCAAGACTAGCCTGACCAATATGGTGAAACCTCGTCTCTACTAAAAAAAGAAAAAAAAAAAAAATATATATTTTTAATTAAATATATATATATTTAATTAGCCAGGTGTGGTGGCGTGTGCCTGTAATCCCAGCTATGCAGGAGAATTGCTTGAACCCAGGAGGTAGAAGTTTCAGTGAGCTAAGATGGTGCCACTGCACTCCAGCCTGGGAGACAGAGTAAGACTCGGTCTCAAAAAACAAAACAAAACAAAAGTTGTAAAAGGAGTGCTATTGATTAACAATATCAAATGCCTCAAATTAATCAGGTAAGCTGAGGTCCAAAAAACTCCCGTTGGATGTGCCATTGGAAAGTCATTGGTGGCCTTTGTGAGAACAATTTTAGAGCATGGTGGAAAAGCCAGATTGGAGAGGGTTAAAAAGTGAATGGAAGGTAAGGAAATGCACAGCATTCTATGTCATAGATGCCTTCAAAGCATTTCAATTTCCCTTGTTCTTTTCCACATAAACTTTCTACAAATTTCGTAATTGTGTATCACACAATTTTCCAAAAAAATGTAAATTAGTCCATATTTTGTTCCAGTTTTTATGTGACTATCTTTGAAAAAAGTACCATCTGATTATGCTTTCATATTAACAGAAATAAACAGTTGGAAAAAAGGAATATAAATGTGGCAGGACCTTTTTTCCCCTTTGTAGTTGGCATGTAATCATTGTACATATAAAAACTTTTAATGATTCTGATTTAAATGTGTTACGTTTCAAAACATCTGAGTGGGTATCAAGTCTGGAATTTAGAAGAGGAAGCCTTATGTATTTTCTTAAAGTTTAATATCCTGTTTAGAATGTGCTGAGTTGCTGAGAACATCTCAGGTTTTGAAAAAATTGGGGGAATATAAATGGGAATTTGAATGGGGCACAAATAACTATGAGGGCTTTAGTGAGTGTATCAGGATTTAGTTTTACAGCATAGAGACGTGATTAACCACGTAGACTGCCTATCTGGGAACAGCTGAGAAGGAAGGAGGACCAGAGCACATGGCACAGCAGTTGGGAACCATCAGTCGCATCAGTCCAGCTGCCTGGGAACTTTAAAATGGAGAGTGTTTAAGTGGAAAGGCCAGAATCTTACTAAGGGGCCAGGGAATCCATAGGAACATGAAAAGAGCGAGACTAGGATTAAGTTTTTTATACAAAGTAGAGTACAAGAAAACTCTTTCATCACAAGTAATGATGTTCTGGGAAGGCAGAAAACTCAAGGTGAGTTAGAGAGCACCAGGCATACCAAGGGTATGGCAATGGGTAGTGTTTGCTCAGGAGTTAAAGAGACCTGGGTGCAAAACCTGGCTTTGACCTTTGGACAGTTTCTTATCCTCTTTGAATTCTGGTTCATTCATTTATAAAATAGTAAGAATACAATAATAATGTCTCCTCTGGAGGCTTATGATAAGGAAATGAAATAATGTAAGAAAAGAGGCCAGCGATGTCACTCAGTAAGACAAATATCTGCTAAAGTTGTAATAATAACATATATAACTAATATATATAATATATAAAAGTATATAATATATAATAACCTTTTTTGTGTATGTGTATATATATATATATATATATATATACATATACACTAGATGGAATCTCACCCTGTCACCCAGGCTGGAGTGCAGTGGCATGATCTCAGCTCACTGCAGTCTCTGCCTCCTGGGTTCAAGCGATTCTCATGCCTCAGCTTCCCAAGTAGCTGGGATTATAGGCATGCACCACCACACCCAGCTAATTTTTGTATTTTAGTAGAGACAGGTTTTCACTATGCTGGCCAGGCTGGTCTCAAACTCCTGACCTAAAGTGATTCTCCTGCCTCAGCCTCCCAAAGTGCTTGGATTATAGGTGTGAGACACTGCACCTGGCTAGAGTGGTAATAATATAATAACCAAAAGATAGGAGAAAATGTAAATGTCCAACAATAGATTAACCAACTAAATTGTAGTGCAACTGTATAATGAAATATTATAATTTTATATATATATATAATTTGTATTTAAATTTATATTTGAAAGAGCATAATCAAGTGTGGTGGCTCACACCTGTAATCCCAGTGCTTTGGGAGGCTGAGGTGTGTGGATCACTTGAGGCCAGGAGTTCAGGACCAGCCTGGCTAACATAGTAAAACCCTGTCTCTACCAAAAAAAAAAAAAAATACAAAAAAGTTAGCTGGGTGTGGTGGCACACACTTGTAATCCCAGCTGCTCGGGAGGCTGAGGCGGAAGAATTGCTTGAACTCAGGAGGCAAAGGTTGCAGTGAGCTAAGATCACACCACTGCATTCCAGCCTGGGTGACAGAGTAGGACTCTGTCTCAAAAACAAAACAAAACAAAAAAAAGCATAATATATAAGGAAGTATTAATCATATAAAGTTATACGACCAGACCGGAATAAATAATGCATACAAATATAATATTTAAAAAGAAGGTATATACATAAAAAAGTTAATAATGGTTGTAGTTTAGACTGAGAGATTTTGGGATTTTTTTTTTTTTTTACAAAAAATAAAACCGATAAACATAAATTTTGGTGCTTTCTGATGAGAATGAATTGCTTTTATAAGAATATAGAATTTGAATTGGAGATAATAAATAGTGGATGTTTTCATGTCAGACGTGTTACCCTTATTAGTGTATTGTTCTTAATTGCTGTTCCCCAAATCCACCTTTGGCTTAGGCTCTGGGAAAATGGCAACAATCCAGCAAAAACCAAATCTATGAATCTAGAGGAATTAATAGGATTTTTCTTCATTTACTTTGGGTAGTTTTGTCTGGCTGGGTGTGCCTCATTCTGACAGGAAGTATGTGTCACCAGAAAAGAATTTAATTCTTTGCAGCAAAGAGATGGTTAGTGGAAAGAGAGAAAAACACTCATGCGTGTTTCTCACAGATTCTGCTTCATTGTGTCAAACTGGCTCCCCTTCCTAGGTGGACCCACCCAGAGAGGAGGTGCCCCCACTCAGGGCCCGCCCTGCTCTAACAGAGCAGGAATGTGTAGCGGCCTCCCAGTGCACCAAGAGACCAGCTTCTTTGACCTGTGGTGTATAAACCTGGCTTTGCCTCTTGAAAGAGTAACCACCACTCTCTTTGCCTCAGTTTCTCAACTGTAAAACCTAATACGTATGTCACCACCAGTAAAAAGTGAGCCCCTATGAACACAGGGACTGAGTTTTATACCTTTCTGTATCTGTGCAGCCTCGCCCAGTATTGAAGCTCAATATCTATTGACTAAAATGACAAAGTTGTTTCAAGTGACCTTTTAAATGTGCCATCCAGTGTTGGCAATTAAATTTGTGGGGCCGGGCATGGTGGCTCACGCCTATAATCACAGCACTTTGGGAGACCAAGGCAGGTGGCTCACCTGAGGTCAGGATTTGGGACCACCAGCCTGATTAACATGGCAAAACCCCATCTCTACTAAAATATACAAAAGTTAGCCAGGTGTGATGGCATGCACCTGTAATCCCAGCTACTCAGAAGACTACGGTAGGAGAATCACTTGAACCTGGAGATGGAGGTTGCAGTGAGCTGAGATTGCGCCATTGCACTCCAGCCTCGGCAATAATAGAGTGAGATTCCGTCTCAGTACATAAATTAATTAATTTGTGATCATGGCCCCCTGGAGTATATTTATACATGGTGTATATTTCTGGGGAAAACAAGGCAAACATAGGGAAACGTTAAGATCTGATAAATCTGTATGGTAGACACATGAATGGATCTAACTACTATCCATGTTAATCACTGATTTTCAGTTTCCTTGTCTGCAAAATAATATCTACTTCACTGAGACTTTTGTGCCTTGAACAAGAAGTGTTTAAGTGCTTAGCACATTTGTCTCCTTACTAACTCTTAATTTTCTTTTAGCAAGAGGAATGGAAAGTAGCTCTCATTAGTTGGTTTTTAATTCTAATGCTTAAAATTGGACTATTTGATTTGTAGCATCTGACCACAGTCATCCTAGCTGTCATCCCACAGTGGCTGTATCCCATAGTGACATAGATATTTTAATGGAGAAAAGATTGGACCACATTAGGGCAGATGATTGATCTCAACCAATATCTCACCCAGTGTTGGAAGCCTTCTACAGTAATGTATGAAAGTATAATTGATTGCCTATTCATTTACCAAACACCACATGCTAGGCATTGCACTAAGAAGAGGAAATTAAGAAATATGATGACATAATTTCCTGGCCACAAAAAATTCACTGTGTAGTAGCAGACAGTGACAGAGGCAGAAACAAATTATTTCAATAGAATTCAGTATATGCTAGATTATTAGCCCAAGGGAAGAAGTGAAACATTTACTCACACTTAGCAATCAAATGTAGCTGTTTCATTTTTAGTAATGAGGCCTATAGCTCATATACGTTTGAATTTTAGAAAATGTTAAGAAGATTCTTTTTGCTGAAAACAAAAAGGTATCACCTTCCAAAAGGATGATCTCATTTATGTTAGAAAATAAAATAAAGCTAACGTGTGGCTATATACAGAAATGAATGTAAATGCAGAGACAAAGCTTGGGCAGGGCACACATCACTGCCAAAGTGCTTATTGGGAGAGAGGACAAGGTAATAGGAGGGTGATGAGAAGGTCGTTCCCTTGTTCCTCAGATATTTCTGTATTATTTGAAGATTTTAAGTTATATGTAATAATTGCATTATTGTCTATGTACAGAAAGAAAGGGTCTTCCCCCAGATACCCACATCTGCTTCAGATCTTTGTTCAAATGTCACTTTCTGAATATCCTTTTTTAAAATTGCCACCTCACCACCATTAAAATCCCCATCCCCTTTTCTAGTTTATGTCTTCATAGAGTTTACCACAATCTGACATCTGACATATTTTACTTTAAAAAAATATATATTATTGTCTGTCTCTCCCTGACAGCTAGAACATAGGCTCTGTGAGAGCTGAGATTAGTGTGTGCTGGCTTTGCAGCTCTAAACCCAGGGCTGAGGACACATGCCAGGTGTTCCACAGGCTGACAGCCTGAATCTATACAGCATTATGCTAACAGCCATTATTTCTGAATGGAGAGACTACAGATGCCTTTTATTTTCTTCATTCTGCTACTTGGTATCTGAATTTTTGTAATGAGCACATATTAATTCTATTACCTGAGAAAACAACAAAGCTGTTTATTTGAATTTATTTATTTTTTTAAATGATAACCTTGGAGCTAAGAAAGAGCCTTCACTAGAAGCTACCGTGGAAGGAGTAAGGGCCTAGCAGGAGTCAGGCCAAAGAACAGAGGAGAAACCTCCTGAGACACTTGGTGGAGTGAAGACAAAGCCCCTCCCTTATGACTCCTCCACTGCCTCGCACTTTCCAGACACCCACACAAATGCCTGGTCTATGGGTCACTGGTTCACAAAGGGTCTTCTGCCCCATAGCCTCCCCACCCCAAGCAGTGGGGCCCAGAAATTTGCCCACATCCTTCCATCCAGCAAACGTTTTTATCCGGGTCCTTCTTAGGTTTCAGCCAATTATTTGCTGAGCAACTGGGCTTCTTGTTTTCGTTGGGAACTAGACTCTTTTTAAGTTAGAGCCGTAAAAAGGATGAAATCCTTTACCTGATACTTTTCTATTTGGGTATTCAGGCCTGCCACAGATGGAGGGCCTGTGGGCCACTCTCTCATTGTGGGCACCGGCATCTTAGCCCAGAACTTTGAATAAGGTACATGTGAGAGTGAATGCTGAGCTTTTTTTCATTCTTTTTTTCTCTACTTTTTTTTTTCTCTTCTATTTCTAATTGAAAGCCATTGTCTTGAGTGAATGACTGTAGAGACGGCCTAATCCTCATCTCAAAGGGCCATCATAGGATCAATGGGAGAAAGTGGTCCTGCCAGTCTGAAAGTTAAGGGACTTGGTTTCTCATAATTGTTCTGCCACTAACTTGCTACATGATCTTAGTCAAATCATGTTACCTCCCTGGGCCTCCATTTCTTTATCTGCAAAATAAAGATCTTTGCAGTGTTTCTGATGTCCCTGCCCAAATCAGTGTTTGTCCAACTGAGGATCGACAGTGACACCTTGTGGTTCTGCTTGAGCCCTGTCTTCGCTTTTTCTAGCCCAAGTTTAAGGCAGCCAAGGATATCTTTGCCTGTTTCCCTGCCTGGCCCACCCACCCCATCAGCTTCACGCAGCACTGCCTTAACCTTGCCTCCTCCTAGATTCGGAAACGTGCATCCACCCTTTGTTACCAACTGCTTCCCAGACTCAACTTGAACAATGTTGCCAAGATCAAACTACAAATAGACTGCAGACGCCAGCGTGAAGGCCTGTGCTTCTGTGGTGAAGTCTGCAGTTTGGTGTAAATGGAAGGGTGTCAGCCCCAGGTGTTTTTTAGGGCTAGTGGTGCAGTCCCAGAGAGAGACCTGAGCAACAGCTCAAGGAGGAAGACTGAAGATTTTACTCTTTGCCAGCACTCCTGCTAATTTGTAATATTATTAGATTCCAAATTATTCTATGCCTCTGTTTTTCCATTCACAAAATAAGAAAAACCTGCCATTGGCACTGCCTTCAAACTCACAGTCTGTTCATTCATTTACTTATTTGTTCATCAAATATTTAATGATCATCTTCCCAATGCCAAGTTCTAAGCACCTACCTGTACCAGTAGTCTAAACTTGAGAAGACACAGTCTCTATTCTTCAAGATCCTGTTCTTGTCTAATGAAGAAGAGAGAGAGAGGAAAACGTTCTATTGCCATGCAATAGAGCACACCTTATGGCAGATAATGTATACACATAATGACATGGGAGCCCGAGAGCAGACATCGAACTAGGCCTGGGAAGAGAGTTTGACAGAGAACAGGACACTTAAATATGGATTTTACAGAGTGGGTAGGAGTTTGCCAGAGAAGACTATCCAGGAAGAGAGAACAGAGTGGGAATAGGCATGTAAATATGATCTCTCTAGATGCCTTGCCATAAAAACGAAACACAGATCTCTACTGACTCAATTCCCTCCCCATCCAGATATTACCCCATTTCTCTACTTCCCATTGTGGCCAAGCTTCCCAAAAATTTATGTTCTGTCTTCACTTCCTCATGTTCAACCCACCCTGTCTTAGCTACCACCCCTCAGTAGCTACCTAGCCTAGGTAGAAACAAATGTCAGCATGATACTATACACAATGACCCTTTGTCACTGTTGTCACTGTTATCATTCCATGGCCTTCCTTTCCCTCTCAGTGGCATTTGCCACAGTGAGAAACTTTCTTTCTTGACTTGTGGTTTCTCTCTCTTAGCTTCAGTGACATCCACTCTCCAAGTCATGCTCCGGGTTTACTATATGCTCCTTCCTGGTCTTCCTGCTCAGCTCCTCCTACTCCATTCAATATTGAATGTCAATATTCTCTTCTTATTTCTATCTAGGAAATCTCATTCATTTCCATGGTTTTAAATGTCATGTATCGGCTCCTAAATTTTGTATATCCAAACCTGACCTCTGAAATTCAGTCTTCGCGACCAGTGAGGTCTCCTCTTAAACGCTACCTGAAGGTTGGGTAATCTTCCCTGACATTTTTCTTCTTAACTGCTTCCTGCTAGATTGAGAGCCCTATGCAGGCAGATTCATCCTTACTGTCTTCAAACTTGCATGTTTAATGATTAGAACAGTTCCTAGGATACTCAAAAATTATTTGTTGACTAAATTTCTAAATGAAATATAAGTAAATTTAAGTATTTCAGATAGAACAGCTCTGTGATTTTGATTGTTTTTAAGAAATTATCCACTCAATTCAGTTCAAGTTCAGCCAGGCAAGCCTCACAAAAGGGCATATGCTCAGCGTTTCACGATGTGATCTAATTTTTAATTGTTTCTTGATGCAAAGTATCACCCTTTTCTTTTTTGATACAGAGTCTTGTACTGTCACCCAGGCTGTAGTGCAGTGGCGTGATCTTGGCTCACTGCAGTCTCCGCCTCTTCGGTCCAAGAAATTCCCCTGCCTCAGCCACCAGAGTAGCTGGGACTACAGGCGTGCACCACCACTCCCAGCTAATTTTTTTTTTTTTTTTTGTATTTTTAGGAGACAGGGTTTCACCTTGCTGGCCAGGATGGTCTCGATCTCCTGACTTCGAGTATCACCCTTTTCTATTGACTGTTTCTCCTCCTCTATCATCTACTCTTGCCCAGTGGGAGATTTCCCCATGAAATCCCACTGATGATGTCAGTCAGAACATTTCATTCTCCATGGTTATTTCAAGTTCACAGACTTCCTCATTTTTTGGCCCTTGTGGCAGTTGATATTTTTTCAGGAAATACTATAGTTGCAGCAGGTACTGTTACAGCTTAGTGGGTATTCATGTCATGGATAGTTTTTACCAAAATACATAATAACCAAATGTCCAGAAGTGGGAGCCGGAGATACAGTGGTCCAGACCTGTCGAAAAGGGAATGCCACTCCTGGCAAAGGGAAGCTATAGGCAGTGCATTTTGCTCAGGGAAACAGGGTGAACCCTGTTGGAGGTAAATTTGAGGCTAAGATCCATTTTGGCTTGAGGTTTCCAAGGCACAAAGCAGCTCTCAGTAGCTGAGAGGGACGAAGACATAGAATATCCTCATCTTTCCTTTGTAGCAAGAGCCTTCTGACAGGAGGACTACTGGTTGCCTGGAATGGAAAATTAGTATTAAAATAAAGCTCCAGGCACCTTATTCAGGAAATTTGGGGAATGTTTATAAATAGGTAAAAATCATAATGGCCAAGGAACATTCCTCTCTCCTTCATCTTCATGAGACAATACTGACCAAATTAAACATTCCTTGGTCAAGCATGGTGGCTCATGCCTGTAATCCCAGCGCTTTGGGAGGCCGAGGTGGGTGGATCACAAGGTCAGCAGATCGAGACCATTCTAGCCAACATGGTTAAACCCTGTCTCTACTACAAATACAAAAATTAGCTGGGCATGGTGGCGCATGCCTGTAGTTCCAGCTACTCAGGAGGCTGAGGCAGGACAATCCCTTGAACCTGGGAGGCGGAGGTTGCAGTGAGTCAGGATCACGCCACTGCACTCCAGCCTGACGACAGAGCAAGACTCCAACTCAAAAAAAAAAAAAAAAAAAAGGCTTGTTTCTGAGATTGAGTCCCAGTTCTACCTCCGATAAATCAGATGGCCATCTTTAAAATGGCCATAAAATGACCAGGTATGGTGGCTCTTGCCTGTAATCCCAGCACTTTGGGAGGCTGAGAAGAGAGGATTGCTTGAGCCCAGGAGTTAGAGACCAACCTGGGCAACATAGCAAGACCCTGTCTCTAAAAAAATAAAAACATAAAAACGAAATGGGCAAAATAATGTCCTTATCCTGTCACTATGAAGATTAAATGAGACAATGCCTGTCAAGTGCAGACACGATACCTGGGACACAGTAGTAGCTCAGGAAAAATAAATACTTTTCATCCCTCAATACCTAAGCAGAAGAAAATGCCCTGGAGATATAGATACTCTCTAGAGAATTTTTTTCTACATTTGCTCAGTCAAACATTTGAATGAATAATACAGCAGCCTAGCTAGGAAGGGACACCCAGCATTGAATTATAATTTGTGCTTTCCAGAGCTATCTGCCTATTATTCTGGTATGTTTGTTTGCCTTTATATTCCTACATCTAACAGACTGCCTGGCATATAACAGGTGCACAAAATGTTTGCTGCCTTGAATTAAACTAGACCTGCACTGTAGGTGCTAGCCTCATATGACCATTAAGCCCTTGAAATGTGATTAGTCTGAATTGATTGTGCTATGAATGCAAAACACACACCAGATTTTGAAAACTTAGTAGCCCTTTTGGGGGCTACTAAATGTAAAATATTTCAGCATTAATTTTTATATCAATTACATGTTAAAATGATAATATATCACATACATCAGTTTCAAGAATATATATTCTGATAATAATTTCACCTGTTCCCGTCTACTTTTTGTTTTTTTTTTTTTTTGAGACAGGGTCTGTGTCACCCAGGCTGGAGTGCAATGATCTGATCATTGCTCACTGCAACCTTGAACTCCTGAGCTCAAGTGAGCCTTACACCTCTGCCTCTCGAAAAACTAGAACTACAGGCACACATTACCATGCCCAGCTAATTGAAAAAAAAATTTTTGTAGAGATGAGGTCTTGCTATGTTGCCTAGGGTGATCTCAAACTCAAGTGATCCCCCCACCTAAGCCTCCCAAGTTGCTGGGGTTACCAGCATAAGCCACCTTCTATTTCTTTAATGTGATTACTAAAAAATTTAAAATTACATGTATGGCTTATACATTATATTTCTAATGGATAGAGCAGAACTAGACTATAGGCTACCAATTGCCTGAAAAGGTCATTGAATATGTACATCCCAGACTTTTTTCTCTGGGCCTTTTCTCATTAAAGTTATACTGTACACGCTTTACGTGGCACTTTCTAGTTCCAGCATTCCATGATCTTATGAACTTTAGACTACAATTCTTATGTAAGAATATTAAGTTGCTAGTCTGGGCCAAACAGTTTGGTACACATTGATTTAGTCTGTATAACAAACTTAAGAGGGAAGAATGACCCTCCTCATTTAACAAGTGTACAAGAGAAGATCCGGCTGGGCATGGTGGCTCACGCCTGTAATCCCAGCACTCTGGGGGGCCAAGGCAGGTGGATCGCCTGAGGTCAGAAGTTCGAGACCAGCCTGGCCAACAGGGTGAAACCCCATCTCTACTAAAAATACAAAAATTAGCTGGGAGTGGTGGTGCACACCTATAATCCCAGCTATTTGGGAGGTTGAGGCAGGAGAATCACTTGAACCCGGGAGGTGGTGGTTGCAGTGAGCCGAAATCATGCCATTGCACTCCAGCCTGGGTGACAAGAGCTAAACTCTGTCTAAGAAAAAAACCCACAGAAGTTAAGAAACTTGGCTAAAGTGACCTGGCATGTGATAGAACTGGCCTGGAATCTTTGCCCGTTTTCTCCGGTTCTTCGTAAGAATTCCCAACAGAAACAGAAAACACGATTCAAAAGTCAATGTGGGTGCTTTGGCTCGGTTATTCCCTAAGGTGTATTTCAGAATCATTGTCAAAAGGTATGCAAGAGGCTCCTTAAAGAATGGAGAGGAAGCCCCAGTGCTTGTCAAGCTTGGTATATCATTGACACCTCGCATTAAATGTAAGGAGGCTTCTAAGGAGAGAAGATTGAGAGCCAGAACAGCAGGGGCTGCTAGTGGTTAATTGTTCACCAGCTTCAGGAGACAGGCTGGGAGGACAGCGGGGGAGTGAAACATTGACCAGTTCTGATTTAGATGCAGGAATGTGTTCGGGAGGCACAGAAAGGCCGGCACCTGAGACAGCTCCCATGGGTAAAATTCCTCTCCCAAAGACTGGGAAAGGAAAAGGGAATGTGCTCAGAGAAGAAAGGGCTGCTGGCCTCAGAGTGCACTTATTTTGCCAACTCCTACAGCCATTTCTAGGGCCTACAACAACAAAAACAAAATGATGAGGACATGTTTGACTTTTTCAACCCACCAAATTGTTACATTTTGGAGAGCTGGGACCAGGAAGTAAGGGATAGATAAAACAAAAATCAGTTAAATAAATTACTGCCCTTGCCTTGGAGTCAAACTGGAAAATGCAAACTGGACTTGAAGGCTCTTGGACCTGTTTTCTAGTCTTGACTCCACCTAGCCACTTACTCCTAGGCAATTCAGTGACTCTCTGAGTCTCCGTGTTCTCAGCTGGAAAAGAAAACTAATAAAACGTATCTACAAGAGTTGTTATAGTGATTACATGATAATGAGGAAGGTCCTGAGTCCTGGTGCAATCAATGTTGAGTTGAAGAGTAGGAAAGACTACATTCTTTAAAATGGTCCAAGGGTTCCCCATAACCTTTAGGGAAATGTTCAGTATGACTCCCTTTCCTCTGAGAGCCCAGCTTATCTCCACAGCTTCCCTCCCACCCTCTGCCTCTTCACCCCTACCCAACCCAGGTCAGCTTCTGATTAGTGACACTTTTAGAACCAACATCCTGAATGCTGAGGCTCAGCGTTTCATTCTTTAGCATTTTTTGAAGGCTTTAAGTCACCCAGGGGAGTTGACCCTTCAAAGGCCCTTCTTTAGTACAACCCACCAAACTACCTTGGTCCTTTTCCGGGGTTAGCCCTTGGCCCTGTGGGGCTGAACTTGATCACTCCAGACATCACTTGACAAGGAGCATGTTGCATTTCTCTTGAAATGCAAAACAAAAATTTGCTGGCTGGCTGCCCAGTTTCTGTTATGTAGCCTCAGATTAAATTTCTCTTGGACTGGTTTGTAGAGCCCCTAGATGCTGGAATTAAAAGTGATTTATGTTTTCTCTTGGCAGGGAATTACCCAAGTGAAAACTGCCTTGAAAAATAACTGTTTAGCTGGAGAGAGAGAGAGAGAGAGAGAGAGAGAGAGTGTGTGTGTGTGTGTGCGCGCGCGCGCGCACATGCATGTTCATATACATTTATATGCATGCCCTGGTCTGGTCTGGTAGATAAGCTGCTGTTCACTGGTTGACAAGCTTCACAAGTAGAAAATCAAGAGCCAGGAAAAGGGACTTAAAAATATGCCAACCTTACTAGTATCAGCTTTGCCATGATTAAGTTTTAAATTTGACTCTGAACTCCCTGGCAATCCAGGCAAAAATGGAAACATAATCAGGCATATAGCCTTCTCAATAACGGAAAGGAAGGCCCTCCTGACCTTTCTTGGGAGCATTGAGAATATCGCAATAATAAAAGTCATTTACTGAGCACTCACTATGTACAGAGAGGACATTTCGTGCTTGTAACAACCACTCAAATTAGGTTTTTCTTTTATGGTAGAAAAAATTAGGTTCACAGAGGTGATGACTTTTGTAAGACTTCCCAGTTAGTAGCAGTTGGAACGTGAATCACTATCTAAGTCTATCTGACTAGAGCTACTAACCAACACTGTCTTTCTAGCCTGTGATAAACATGTCTTCAGCAATGGTTTCATGGCAAATGTGCTACTTTTAATGGCTGTTTGGCCTTCAAATAGAAATTTCAATATTTGGGCATTTCATGTCATATTCAGACTGGAAATGAGTTGAGTGACTGAGCCTCAGAGCTTTGCTCCATTCCCTTCCTCATCAAAAAGTAAAGAATAGAACTAAATATATATTGAGTCTACCATGCTAGGTACCCTACATTTATTTCTCTATTTAAACTTCACCCAAGGCCAGGTGCAGTGGCTCACACCTATAATCCCAGTACTTTGGGAGGCCGAGGCTGGCGGATCACCTGAGGTCCGTGAGACCAGCCTGAACAATATGGTGAAACCCCATCTCTACTAAAAATACAAAAAGTATCCAGGCGTGGTGCCGTGCATCTGTAGTCCCAGCTACTTAGGAGGCTGAGGCAGGAGAATTGCTTGAACCCGGGAGGCTGAGATTGCGCCACTGCACTCCAGACTAGGCGACAAGAACAAAACTGTGTCTCAAAAATAAATAAATAAATAAACTTTACCCCACAGAAGTGTGACTTAGAATCTTAAAGAAGGGTTTTTGGTTACCAGTTGCAAGACCTACCTGCAAGAGTTTAAATGAAGGGGCACCCATAATGATAAATTATGTGTATCTGGGAGAACTCAAGGACAGGAAGTGTGGCTGGGCTTCATAAGAGAGACAAGAAGCAGAAACTGGGACGTCAGAACCCTGACTGGACCTACTTCACCAGGGGATATTGTTTCTTTTGACCCTGCTTCTCTATGCATCTCTATGTTGGGGCGAACCTTCTTGCTTCCAAGTATGAGAACCTCCATTAGCATTACACTCTTGAATTTTGCTTCATGAATTTGGGGAAGGGACCAAGTACTCATGGTTCAACTGTTTCCCCTCCCATTTTTCCCCTCCATCTACATGTGGCAGCCTGTGGCTATTCAGGGTTGTCTATGAAAAGTCTGTCTCATTATGTGTTCAGCATTGCCACACTAAAACATGTTTATTTGCAGAAAACTCATGCATTACTCTTCCTCTGCCATAACCTCATGCATCCCTTAATTGGTTTGGAAGTGAGGCAAGGAAAAGGGGGCTACTTATTGGGCCCCCGGAAACTCCAACATATAGTCAGATAGGGTTTACCCAGTCATGGCGTCACCCCCACTTCCCAGATCAAGAATGAATAGAGCCTCTGGATTCTATTCTTAAATATTTTTTAGATTCTGATTGACCTAACTTGAATCAGTCCACTGTGGATACAATCAGCTCTGCCAGAGGCCTGGAGTCACGTAGTACAAACAGAGCAGAGGAGAGTAGTCGGAGGGAAAGAATCAAGGACTAAGCAGATACCTCAGGGTTTCTATTACAGGCAAGCATTGTCATCTTCTTTTCACCAGTGGAGAAATTGCATCTTAGGGAGAAGACAGTCTAACAGCTAATATCAGAGCTAAAATTCATACCGAGGTCTGACTGACTCTAAAGGTTTTGTTCCTAACACAGAGTTATAAGATCTCAGAAGCTGACCCTAATCCCACATTCTCTAGTTGGCATTGAATAGAATATCCAGCATCATGTAAACTATTCCAACAGTAATACTGACAGGAAAGCAGAGATAAGATTTTTACCTTCTTGTTTTGTTTAGCTTTTTTTTTTTTAATTTTAAAAATCAGATGCACTCTCACTATGTTGCCCAGTTTAGTCTTGAACTCCCGAGCTCAAGCAGTCCTCCCACCTTGACCTCCCAAAGTTCTGGGATTACAGGCATGAGCCACTCTGCCTGGCCTTCTCATTTTTAGTGACATCTTCTTTTCCTTTCTTCTTCTGAACTACCCTGGAAATATGAGCTGCAAAGACTAATAAAAAGTATACTGGACCAGACGCAGTGTCTCACACCTGTAATACTAGCACTTTGGGAGGCCAAGGCAGGTGGATCACCTGAGGTCAGGAGTTCAAGACCAGCCTAGCAAACATGGTGAAACCTCGTCTCTACTAAAAATACAAAAATCAGCTGGGTGTGGTGGCAGTCACCTGTTGTCCCACCTACTTGAGAGGCTGAGGCAGGAGAATTGCTTGAACCCAGGAGGCGGAGTTTGCACTGAGCTGAGATTGTGCCATTGCACTCTGGCCTGGGTGACAAGAGTGAAACTCCGTCTCAAAAAAAAAAGTATACTGTACTTGGTCCCAGAAAGCCTCCACTTGCAAGCTCCATCTCCTTAAAACACACAGATTTAACCTTAAGCTCTTTGATCATCATTCAGTTTTTTTCATTTACTTAGCCTATATATATATATGTATATGTATATATGTGTGTTAATGTAATATATATTCAGCATATATACTATATACTTACGACATATTATATATGACTATAATATATGTATATGTTAATATATGTATATGTTAATCATATGTCTTATATTTTATACTTATAAGTATTATGATGTATATCATAGGTTTTATAAGTATATATGTATGTGTATACATATATACATATGTAATATATGTTTTATATTAGATTATATTAACATATATATAACTATATAATACATATGTTTAATATATATTAATGCCTAAGATATATACAGGATATAACACATTATGTTATGTATTAACATATAATACATATGATTTATGATTATATCAATATATATATTGAATATCTACAACATGCTAAGTAATTTAAAAATACAACAAATCCTACCAGATGCTTAGCTTCTAATGTAAGAAATGCAAATTAAAACTAACTACACTGAAATAATGTTTCTCTGCTCTCAGATTGTCGAATGTCCAAATGTTCTGCAACACATGTGGGTGAGCCCAAGGGGAAACAGGGGCACTTAAACATTGTGGGTGGGAATATAAAGTGGTACAATCCTATGGAAAGCAATTTGCTAAAAAATTATTAAAATACAAACTCAAGGCTAGGCATGATGGTTCATGCCTGTAGTCTTAGCACTTTGGGAGGCCAAGGCAGGTAGATCACCTGAGGTCAGGAGTTCAAGACCAGCCTGGCCAACATGGCAAAACCCCATCTCTACTAAAAATATAAAAATTAGGCGTTGTGGTGCATGCCTGTAATCCCAGGTACTTGAGAGGCTGAGGAAGGAGAATCGCTTGAATCTGGGAGGCAGAGGTTGCAGTGAGCTGAGATTATGCCACTGCACTCCAGCCTGGGTGACAAAGTGAGACTCCATCTCAAAAAAAAAATAATTTCAAATGCAAATTCATATACAATTCGTTATGCCTCAAGTGTTCACACTCATAAGAAATAACGTCTGTATATGATTGTTATTGCAGTATTGTTTATGATAGCAAAAGATTAAAAACAATTTAAATGGCCATTAGGACAGGCCTAGATCATCTGTAGAGTAGAACTTTGGGCAACAATGACAGAGAATTTTGGAAAATTGCCAAAACATAACAGTGAGTGGAAAAAGCAAGGTGCAGAACAGTGTGTAGAGTGTGCATATGTGTAAAAGTTTTATACATTAGTATTAGCAATACTAATAGTACAATAGTAATAGTATACGTAATTAGTTATATGCTAACATATGCAAATATAATAGATAATAGTATTTGTTATAATGGCATATATGTTTAATGCCTAGACAAGATTTTATATACATACACATATGTATACAATCCTGTATAGGCATTAAAAAAAATCTGGAGAAAAAAACTGATACCAAGAAGTTCCTTTAAAAAAAAATGTGGGGTAGGAAACCAGGCAAATGGGGATAGGAATGGGAATAAAACAACAGAATATCTTTCAAGAATTTTTGAACCAACATAAATGTATAAGCTATTCAAAAATCGAAATAAGTATATGCAGCTGGTAAAATGACAACAGTGCAGTGAATGTTAGGAGGGAGAAGCCCAGGGCCCCATAGGAACATGGAGCAGCGGATCCAACTTAGTCTGCAAGGCCTGGGGAAACTCCCTGAGGAAGCAGCTTTTAAACTGTGACTGGAAGAATAAATAGGCAAAGAAGGGAGGGGATGAAGAATGGCTGAACAGAAAAAGAGTCCCCACGTACAAAAGCCCTGAGCAGGGAAACAGCTTCACAGTCAAGGAGTGGAAACATACCCAGTATGATGGGAACACAAAAAACCAGGGGGCCGGGAGATGCAGGAAGGAGTAGCCAAAGCTGAAAGCAAAGTGAGGGCCAAATCGTGCAGGGTACGTTAAAAATGCCTAGACTTGATCTGACGGGCAATGGGAAGCCATTGAAGGAGTTTAGCAGGAAAGTGATGAGATCAAGGTTACCTTTTAAATGGATTGCTCTAGAGCCTATGAGGAGAAATGACTGGAGGAAGCAAGACTGGATGCTGACAACTCATATATCTGACAAACTACTTTGGAGAACTGTCTGGCAGTTTCTTATAAAGTTAAACATACACCTACCCTATGACCTCGCAATTTCAATCTTGGGTACTTATCCAAGTTAAATGAAACATATGTTCACAAAAATATTTGTACAAAATATGTTATAGCAGCTGTATTCATAGTAGCAAAAACGATACAGAAAAAAGTCACTAAATTTCTATCAAAAAAATTGATACACAAATTGTGGTGTATTTATACAACGGAATACCACTCAGCAATACAGTGGAAGGAATTCCTCATACACACAACATGAAAGAATCTTAAATCCAAGAAAAAAAAGCACAGATATGTACATACTGTATGATTCCATTGATATGAAATGAAATCAATATACAGAAAAAATAGTCCCTAGTAATAGAAATCAGAAAGTAGTTGCCTAGGGGAAGGAGACATTGACTGGAAAGAATGAAAGATTATTCTGGGGCGATGGAAATGTTGTATCTCTTGTTGTACATGGCAGTTACCCAATGTATACAATTGTCAAAACTCATCAAAGGGAACAAATGGACTTGTGCTTTTCATTATCTCAACTACTGAGCGCAAGCGATCTGCTCGCCTTGGCCTCCCAAAGTGCTGGGATTACAGGCGCGAGCCCGTTCCCAGCACGCTTTCTATTATCTATTAAGTATACCTCAATTTTTAAAAAGAATGGACATTGAGGAAGATAGGAGGCAACTTTAATAATCCAGGACAGGTTGGGGTCGGTGGCTCATGCCTGTACAGTAATCCCAGCACTTTGGAAGGCCGAGGCGGGCAGATCACGAGGTCAACCATCCTGGCCAACATGGTGAAACCGCGTCTCTACTAAAAATACAAAAATTAGCTGGGCATGGTGGCACGCACCTGTAGTCCTAGCTACTCGAGAGGCTGAGGCAGGAGAATCTCTTGAACCTGGAAGGCTGAGATTGCAGTGAGCTGAGACTGCGCCACTGAACTCCAGCCTAGAGACAGAGGGAGACTCCGTCTCAAAAATAAATAAATAAATAAATAAATAATTAAAAAAAATAAAAAAAAATCCGGGAGAAAGGTGATGGCAGCCTGGTGCCCTATTATTGGGAACCAAATAAAATAACATGTATAAGAGGCCAAACAATAAAGCTTCATGCAAACCATAAAGTTCTATGCAAACTGTGAACCTTTGTGAGAAAGTGAGGACTGAGTCTAACTTAACCCCTATTAAATTTTGGAGGTGATAGGGACTTCCAAAATTGCCCCCGAGACAACCATTGTTTCCAAGCAAGGGCTTGGGGGTGACTAATCACGATCATCTGGTTGGTTTGTCACAATTTGGCGGGAAGTGGGACGGAGGAGTGCTGAGAGTGATCAGAATACTTCACCTTGGGGCAAAAAGCCGGGAAGGGGCAGGAGCTGCTTTTACCAGAAGTCGTTTTCTACTGCAAATTGGGCTTTCCCAAACAAGAAGTGTATTCAGCTGCTGGGCTGGAGTCTTGAATTTATTTTTTTGAAATAATTAGGGTTTGAAGGATACAGCAAAAAGGAAGCAGACTGTCAGTTCCTGAAGCAGGGGCCATCCCCATCAGTGACTCGGCCACCCAGCCTTAGGAGAGTTTGCTGGGCACTGGAGAGTGTGTGGGAAATACAGCAGGGCTGCTTGCAAACATCTGCCTCTGAGTGCAGACAGGTTTGGAGAAACAGCTGTGTGGAAATCAGGCAAACACCATCTGAAGAACTGCTCACTCACCATTTAACTTTATTCAACCTTGTTTCCATGCCTTCGTTTTTTCAGTGTTAATAAATCTCTGATTATTTGCTTTAATTTAATATTGATTTTGTTTTCTCAAAACCACTTGAAATGAGCAGACACAGCTGGATCCTCCCCATCCTCCCCAGTGGACGCTAAACGCCCTGGTGAAGAGGAGATATCCCCGCACAAAGCAGAGCTGTAGATTCTGTGACCTCCTTGAAGACCCTCTTCTGAGCTGCAGTGGACATTTGTCATATTTTTATTAGTGGATATCTGTCATCAAATCTCTCTTTGTAAGGGTGGGTCACTATTGTGGCTTCTCTTGATGTCAGGTCGGACTCACCTTCCACATCAAAAGTGTACAAAATCACACACTCTCTTGTTCACACGTATACACACTCACTCACACCACCCTGGCACAATCTGAGGATCAGCCCACCAGGTGGTTTTGCCCTGAAGTGTGAATCACAGGGAAGCAATACAAAAACAGGCAGAGGTGGTTAGCTACCTCTGGAGACAGTTGGAGGTCATCCCTTCAAAAGCAGACTGGCCAGCATGCTGCCCAAACTACTCCTGCCAAGACGCCATTGCTGTGCTTCCTCTGGCCTGGACTTGTGACTCTCTCCCAGTTTGTACTCATTTCTAAGGTTAATTCTCTTGACTCTCCGATACATTCCCTTTAAGTTCTGTAAAGTCTGTTTTCATTGCTGACACCTTATGATTATGCACCTAAGATGGTGCATAATCATAAGCCAGTGTGATTTCATTTCCTATCTGAAGCCTTCAAAAAAATGCTCTCAAGCAGTATCTCAGACATTCAAACCCAAGGCTTTAATTTGGTAGCAAGGGAAAGACACCTGAATGGGTGGGCACGGGAATAGGGTAAGAGGAGTAGAAAAGGGGAAGGGAAAAGGGAAAGTACTGCATACTTCACTCCCACTGTAGTCCAGGACTGAGGATGCAGCAATGATCAACATAGGCAGAGGCTGTAACAGATGCCCGGAGCCAGCTAGGCATTTGTCCGGCTACCTTATGGTAACATCATAGGGAGGGAGGTGCTCCCATGTCCCAAGTGGGAAGAGTGTGGTTCAGTGAGGCTGAGAAACTTGCCCTGGGTCACACAGCACATGAGTACTGGATCTGGAATCTGAACTAGATCTCATTCCTAACGATATCTGCCCTTTCCACTACAATAAATTTGTTGGACAATGGTGGGTAAACCATGGACCGTTTCTTTTCTTTTTATATTTTGATTTCATTGTTGTATCCATGATTTTGAATGAGTCCAACTGAGCCTAATGATGTAATGAGATCACTGGATTATATATGTATTTACTTTAAAAACACAAGGTAGAAAAGTTTACTGAGTCTACGAAAAGTAAAGCTGGAGGCACGTCAAAGCCTGTTTTGATTAAGTGGAATAGATCCAGCTTGAGTGTAAATTTGAGACTGTGTTTGCTTGTGTCACACTCTATTTTTCAAATTACTTTCATATGTCCCATTTCATTTATTTTCCCCAGTTCTGGATGGGAAAACTGAGGCCTGGGACCTGACATAACAGATGCATGTTTGCACAGCAAATTATCATGAGAGCCAAAACTCAAACCCATACTGTCTCACCAAACCCCACTGCTTCTGCCAGCACACAAGAATTATTACTGTGCCAAATAAGTTTAACAAGGTCACTTGGATCAATTCCTTCTGATGATTTGAGTTAGCTCCTGGGATCATTTGGGTAAATATTAGGCCCATATCTCTTTCCAAACATATTCCAGCTCTCCCTGTCTTTGTTTTTTCTTAATTTTTCTACATTTCCACCTCTTCTCCTTCATCATACCTCCCTCCTTTCTCTGTTAAACTCCTCCCCTTCTCTTCTTTCCTCCCTTCCTCTCATCCTCTCACCCACAAAAGCATTTGCTTGTCTTACATAGGGATAGTGTCATGTGACTGGGTGGCTGAAATGAGAAGTATTTTTTAAGCTCTTGGAAGCAGAATATTTTCTTGTGGATTTTTTATTGTTTGGATTATTTTGCCAGGCTAATGAAAAAAGACTCTGAGGTTCCCTTATCTCAGGCCAACTAGAGGATGCCTTCAAATTTTTGTTTTTCTTCCCAAGCTGGTTCCTTACAAATGCATCCAGAAGGTCATTCCCAGGTCCCCCAGATAGTGGTAGGTAATCAATCACATCCAGGACATCAGGATCACACCGATAAGCTCATGCATGGGAGGATTTAGGGAAGGAGAGAGGGGAGCCTAAACTGTCCAGGAACTATGTGCTCCAGCAAAGGCAAGCTGAGGGATTGCTTTTTCTAGGAGTTCACTGGGACAGCCATAAGTATATTATATTCTAGCTCCGGTGAGCATTCTTCCCTTTTGATTTTTGACTCAGAACAAAAATATACAACATAAACTGCTTAAACATTTCCTATATAATCTGATAATTGTAATTCAGCAAGCAATAAAGATTGTGTTTAACAGCTCCAAGGGCTGGATCTACACAGGGCCCCCAGGCAATAACTAATCCTTTGAAACAGAGAGGACTCCAGGCCTGGCTTTGCCAAGGCCAAGCTTTGTAAGCTTGATTAAGTCACCTAACTTCTCTAGGCCTCGGATTCCTCAGCTATAAAAGAATGAGCTATTCTTTGAACCAATGCTTTTTAAACATCCGCTTTGTGTCAGGCTTTGTGCAAGAAGCTGGAAATATTTGTCAAGTACAGACACAATATGTGTTATCAGAGGGTCTCAAAGTTTAATGGGGGAAGAGATGTGTCATAAGGGAAAAGTGCCGCGGAAGGGCAAAGGTAAAATTAGCCCAGGAGCTTATCTTTAGGATTCTTTCCAACCCCAAAAGTCTACATGTATGGCATTTTTTATCTATTCATGTTGTTTTGCTCTTCTTTTCACATGAATGTATGTATTTCATTCTTTCTTGACTAGTTGTTCTCAAATCGTTGTTATCAATTATTACCAATTATTAAACACATACTGTTTAATTACCCCAGCTACTCTAAAAGGCATTATAATCACCATTTTTTATATAATTACACTGAAGCCCAGAAAGGTTAAGCAACTTACCCAAGCTCATAGAGCTAGGAAGTTACAGAACGGGGATTTAAAACCCTGTCAACTCCAAAGCACATGCTCTTTCTCCTACTTGGTGCTACCTCAGGTGTATGTAGCCACTTGGGACAAAAAACATCATTTGCAGCAGCAGGTGTGAATATGAGGTGCTTTGTTCAAATATTATTGAAAATTTCAATATAGCAACAGCAAAGCATTAAACAAAGCGCAGGGCTCTGAATGACTGCCCAGGTTGCACATCCAGGAAGCTGGCCCTGCCAGCCACAGTTCAGTTTGCAGTGGCATCTCCCACTGAAGCAGAAAAGCTTCATAGCAATTTGCAGGCCCAGATCCCAGTCGCAGAATGTTTCCGTGATCATGCTTTGCATTTGGATTTCTGGCATTACCCAGAGGGTTCATTGTGAACCACCAGGCAAGACTTGGGGGCTCTGTGTGGTAACTTTTTCACAGCAGCCCTGGCACCTAACCTAAAGAATATTAATATCATTTCTGGTAATGCCACTTACTTTTTTAAATGTGGGAAAAGGTACATAATCTTGAGCTGAAAGAGTTTTGCTGTGTGCGATGGTTCATGCCTAGAATCCCAGCACTTTGGGAGGCTGAGGCATGAGGATGGCTTGAGCCCAAGAGTTTGAGACCAGCCTGGAAAACAAAGTGAGATCCCCTGTTTCTACAAAAAATACAAAAATTCAGCCAGGCATGGTGGTAAATGCCTGTAGTTCTAGCTGCTCAGGAGGCTGAGCTGCGAGGATCACCTGAGCCCAGGAGCCTGAAGCCACAGTGAGACATTATCATGCCACTGCACGCCAGCCTGGGTGACAGAGTGAAAAAAGAAAAAGAGTTCTGGTCACACCCTCACCCCCTTACTCTTACATTTAGACCATGAGGAGGGGGAACACTAATGCGGTATAAATGGAACATGTCCAAAAGCTCTTAGAATGCAAGCTTCTTTTTAAACTGCAGACTGGAACCAGTACTTGTGCCCTAACAGAGGGTGGTAGGAAAAAAAACAACAAGAGCTTTGCAGATGCTGGATCACAAACCTTTCTGCTGAGGAATTAACTCCTATTTAGGTGTTAGCTCCTACTGACCCAGTAGTGGTTGAGTAAAAATTGCCATTTTGGGCCGGGCGCGGTGGCTTAAGCCTATAATCCCAGCACTTTGGGAGGCCGAGGCGGGTGGATCACGAGGTCAAGAGATTGAGACCATCCTGGTCAACATGGTGAAACCCCGTCTCTACTAAAAACACAAAAAATCAGCTGGGCATGGTGGCGCGTGCCTGTAATCCCAGCTACTCAGGAGGCTGAGGCAGGAGAATTGCCTGAACCCAGGAGGTGGAGGTTGCGGTGAGCCGAGATTGCTCCATTGCACTCCAGCCTGAGTAACAAGAGCGAAACTCCATCTCAAAAAAAAAAAAAAAAAAAAAAAAAAAAAAAAAAAATTGCCATTTTGGTCAATGATTGTTAATTGGTGGTATTGAATCTTTTGAGATCACAGATCCTTTGAAAATTATGAACCATCTCCCCAGAAAAAAGACAGGTGTACATAAAATATTTTTGCATTCAATTATAGACCCTCTGCCATGGCCCTCGATTTTTTAAAACCATATTTTAAAGCATGGCTCCCCTAATTATAGAATTGTCAGAGTGTTTGAACCAGAGAAATTCCATCTTGAGTAGGGGCTGGGTAAAATAAGGCTGAGACCTACTGGGCTGCATTTTCAAACAGTTAGGCATTTTAAGTCACAGGATGAGATAGGAGGTCAGCCAAGATACAGGTCATAAAGACCTTGCTGATAAAACAGTTTGCAGTACAGAAGCTGGCTAAAACCCACCAAAACCAAGATGGCCATGAGAGTGACCTCTGGTCATCTTCACTGCTACACTTCCACCAGCACCATGACAGTTTGCAAATGCCATGGCAATGTCAGGAAGTTACCGTCTATGGTCTAAAAGGGGAGGCATTAATAATACACTTTTTGTTTAGCATATAATCAAGAAAGAACCATAAAAACTGGTAACAGCAGCCTTCTGTCTGTTGAGTAGCCATTCTTTTATTCCTTTACTTTCTTAATAAACTTGCTTTCACTTTATGGATTTGTCCTTAATTCTTTTTTGCACGAGATCCAAGAACCCTCTCTTGGGGTCTGGATTCGGACCCCTTTCTGGTAACATAATCTTCCAGTGTTAGAACTAGACAGAAATTTAGAGATTATTTTTGTGAAAGCACCTTTTTTCTAGTGGTGTGAAAGCTGAGGTCATTTGGGATAATAAATGGTTCTGCACATTTTCAAGGACCTAGTCCTCTGACTGCCAACTCTACTTTGAACTAGTTGCCCCATTCGTAATTTGCTCTTGTCAAAACACTGCAAATGGAACAATCCAGTGCCACAAATGGCTGCTGCCAGGATGTCAGTGAACATTTGTGGAGCACCCAAACCAGCCAGGGTATTGGGCGCAAGAACAGCTCTTGTCCTTGAGAAGCTCAAAGACATCTAAAGGAGAAACAAACAAGAACAATATAAAGTGATTTAACACATGCAATGATAGATGTTTGAACTAGGTTCTGAGGTGACCTAAAGGAGGGTGCTACAGGCTCTGCTTGATTGGATCACGCAAGGCTCCCAGAAGAGGAAACTCGTATGCAGGAACTTGAAGAGGAAGAGGAAACACTTATGCAGGGACTTGAAGAATGAGCAGAAGGGCCATGGGGGGAAAGAGTCTCCCATGGCTGAGTAGTTCAGCATGCACAAGCAGAGAAGGCTGAAACAGCCTGAGGACCTGAGGAGCTGGAAGTGGCTGGGACTGGCTGGAGCACAGAGTGTGTCTGAGGAAGAGGAGCGATATGGCTGGAAGACAGGGGAAGAGCCAGACACGAGGGTCTTGGATATTACTCTCAGGAGTTTGGACATAAAGAAGAATGTCAGCCCACGTGATGGATTAATGAGCTCCTTCCTGGGGATGGTGCAAGGAGGCCAGTTAGTAATCTGTCCTGGATGGCCCTCTGAGAGGTGGAGGTGGGGGTGAGGTGGGGCCAGAGTCAGGGCAGTCCCTCTGGGATCCCTATCACCTCTCTCCTTAAAAATCCACTGAAAAACACTAGAGAACCTAAGAGGGCCCCTGTAAAGCATTGAGAAATGACAGGCAGTCAGCCTAGAGTATACCTTTAAGAAGTCAATAAGATATATACAGCTGAAAAGGACAATGCTTCTCCATTAAAAGATGGCCAAATGGGAGGAGGCCTTCTCAAAAATACAGGGAAATTTCTCACTTGATGTATTGATGTTTTCCTCCGCAGAGCTTCACATTTTTCATTCATTCTTAAAATTGAGCTAGTTTAGCCCTAGGAGGTGGGCAGGCTCTGAGGAAACATCAATCAAGAGAAAAGAACATCGCCAGAAACACATAAGAGAAACTTTTTCATGTCACTACTTCTCAGGATTCCTAGGCATGAAGGGTATGTAGGAAGTGCTTGTAAGGACTGTGTTTTCTCCCAAGCAAATGCATAAACAAAAAATCCTAATTACAGGGACACTGCATTGAGTCTGTTCTGAAGATGTTCTGTCTGTATTCACCACTAGGTGTCATGAGAGCCCTCTTTTAAAAGAAAGCTTCAAAAAACACCCCAGGAATAATTTTCCCATAGAGTTCTTATTTCTCTGCAAAAATATATGTATATATTTTTTAACATGAGTAAACATTGCAGATGTTCAGACTTAGCTCTTGAGTGGCTACTAAGGAGTGTGATTACTCAGACTAGCTGCAAATATGGGTCCTAAAGAATTGTAACAAATACATTTTTATTGAAATATCCATGGTAAATATACATCTTACAGGAAATTCCATTGCGTTTACACTATTTATTTAATAGAAATAATCTCTTGGATTATTTGCATTTATTTCTGAAGGAGGATGTTTTTCCTTCCTCAGAATAAGTTCAGGAAATGGGTGAAATGTTCAGGAAGTTAGCTAAATGCTGATGTAAATCCAAAAGGAAGGTCTGTTGTTTCTTTCTTTTTTTTTTTTTTTTTTTTTTTTTAAGGTGGGGGGACACACACAAAAAAGCTAGGAAATGGTTCTCTCATTCACTTATGGAAAATGTTATACTGAATTTCTAATTTAAAAGGAAAAGAATTAGAAAAAAATGTGTGGAACCATGATATCTTTTTCTGCAGATCTGGTTAGGCCATCCACAGTAGTTAGCAAAGAAAACTGTATCAAGAAACAAAATTTACATGGTAGACATGCTTTGGATTCAGTTTGTCCTAAATTAAATCTTCACTATGAAATTTGAATTGGCTACTCTAAGAAATAAGTGCTGTTAGAAAACTCTGAGTCCTGAAGAGCTGGTGGGGCCCCTGAGCACTGCATAAACAACTAAACTCTCCCCTCTCCTCCCAAGGACCCTGTCACCTCCACTAACAAACAGGGTCAGGCTGACCCTCAGACCGCAAAGGGGAGTCTAAATGCAGCGAAATTCAAGATCTCCAGGGGTATTTGGTCAGTGTTGCAAGCTGCTGTGGCCTTTGGCGTTATTTATCTGTAGCTTGCAATGTAGGGGTGTGCTGTATCAGGTGTGCAGAGCAAACAGAAACTCCTTGCCTCTGAAACACTGGCATTTTAGAAAGCAAAGATTCGGCTCATTGACCAGAGTCACAGAGGACATAATTTGTTGGGGTTTCTCTGAAAATCACCCCCTCCTTTCCATCTCTCTGCTACCACCTTCATTCAGGCCTTTATGGTTTCTCATCCAAACCAGTCTTCCTGTCTCCTGCTTGCCTTCTTCCCAGCCCATAGTCCACAGGGCAGACAGAGCAAGCTATGTAAAAACACCAACAGGGACATGTGCCTTCCTTGCTTCCAAACTCTTGCTGACTCCCCAGTGCTGAGCACAGGCGAGAATACGGCCTCCAAGGCCTTTCATAATTTGGCCTCAGCCCACCTTCCCTCCCACTCCAAGAATCTCAAGCTCCAGTTACACTGGGCCACTCACTGCCCTGTACCTCCCGCCAGGCAGCTCTCTGCCAAGTTTATTCACACATTTATCCTTTTCACTCTGGATAAATGAGGACTGACCATGTACTGTACTTCTTTTAACTTCTATAGAGCAATCTCTTTGTATTTATACAATTATGACTTAACAGTCGTAAGAGAAGGTTCAAAGGACATAAGGTGACACACCCACATAAACAACCTACTGGGTGCAAATATTGTAAATTAACATATGTCTAGAAAAGGCGATCAGATGCTGAATCTTGACTAAATACCTCCAATGGCACATAATGAGTGAGTTTCAGATTTTATATTTTACATACTGAATTCTGGGGGTGGTTTTGATGAGCAGACCAAGTTTTAAAAGAGTCTTTGGGATCCTCACTTGTCTCTTTTCTTCTCTGCACCTTCCCTACATATTTACATCAGCAGATGTGTCCTCTGAGGGGTCAGATGGTGAGAGGACAGCAGTTTAGGAACTGTTTGCCCTTTACGTTGGGTACTCAGCAGCTGTTCTATTCAAGCTAAACCACAAGACCTAGGGACTTAGGAAGAAATTACATAGTACATGTGATAGGACTAGTAGCATTGATCCTTTGTGGGGAGGAGGGTGGAGGGAGGCACAGAGTGTGCTGATGAAAACTTCTAGAGGGAAAGGTTGTATCTTATTTGTCTGTGTCCCCTATGGTGCCTTCCAAGGATAGTGGCTGGCACACGATGGACCCTCATTCAGCGATTCAACAAATATTTACTAAGCAGTAGAGGATTTGTTTTTCCAGGTTTAGAGTTTTAAGCTTGTTAATAACAGCTGAATTCTTTGTTTTGTCATCTGCACTTTTGGACTCCAAGTTGGACTTTGTATTTCACGGTTTTTAAAAATCAACCCCTTTCCCTTCCCTAGCCCATTCCAATGTTCTATATACAGTAGACTTTCAGCAAATATTTTAAAAAGACACCTTACAATAGGCAACACAGTAGGGTAGTCGATCATTCCCTAACCTATCTTTGATGCTAGAGAATTTTCTCTGAAGCTACTGCCCTAGCATCATTCCAGAAAGTCCTGCCAACCTGATGGCTTTTTTTTTTTTTTTTTGAGATGGAGTTTCACTCTTCTTGCCCAGGTTGGAGTGCAATGGCGTGATCTCAGCACACTGCAACCTCTACCTCCCAGGTTCAAGTGATTCTCCTGCCTCAACCTCCTGAGTAGCTGGGATTATAGGCATGAACCACCACACCTGGCTAATTTTTTGTATTTTTAGTAGAGACAGGGTTTCACCATGTTGGCCAGGCTGGTCTCGAACTCCCGACCTCAAGTGATCCACCTGCCTCGGCCTCCCAACGTGCTGGGATTATAGGCGTGAGCCACCGCACCCAGCAGCCTGATGACTCTTGTTGTCACCTTTGGTTTCCTTTCTATCCTCGCCACATCACCAGAGCCCTTCAGTCTCTCCACCTAACAAGGTTAACCTCCCTTCCTTCCTTACTCCATTTCTTTCCTTCCTCCCTTCCTTCCTTATACAAATACTTTTGAAACTTGTGCTCTGTGCCAGGCAGTGTGCCAAACTCTGACGGTACATAAATAGACAACTTTAGGTGCTCAAAGTCACACTCATGGAGCACAGTTTAGTAAGGAACATGGATGCATGCACAGACCATTGCAATCAATGCAAGGAAGGCTACCAGAGCACAGAGGTTTAAACTTACCTATCAATAAAAGGAAAGGGAAGGAGGAAGAGGCAAGCAGGAGGATCAGGGTTCTCTTCCAAGGAAAGATGCCACAAGACTTTAAAAAGGACAGACATAACCTAGGTGAAGAAAGATGGAAAGGAGATACTAGGCAAAAGGAAACAATGCATATACAAAGGCAAGGGGGTGAGAGGAAAATGATGAAATCAGGGCAGGCTTTTCTGTGACTTATCTATTCCATCTCATTGCTTTATATTCTACCCATTTACCTCATAGCAAGTGGAATGATGCAATCCCCAGGCATTTCAGGAAATTTAGATAGCCAATCATTTAATCTCTTAAAGAGAAAGGCATTGTAATTTGGGCTTTCCATGAGATTAAGCACGTTCTTGAGTGAAAACAGAATTGGGTGCTTATAGGAAACAGGTGGAAAGCCGATGAAAATCAGCCAGTTGATAGAAAATGCAACACATTTGATTTTCTGTTCTCCTTCCCTGGGATTTAGAGAAGTTGGAATCCTTGGCAATGAGGGTAAATAAATTTATGGGACCTCTTAGCCTAAAGATGAAATAGACTAAAGGAAGAAAAAAACAGGGTAATTCTGAGAATTTCTCATGAAGGCCAAGGTCCATTTTTGGACTAAACTTTTGCAGGTCCAACACATTTTCAAAACATTTTGTGAGATCCTCCCAGTCCTACGATACCAGCTTGCATTGTGAAGGAAAACGAAGGACAGAATAAAGCCCTTCTCCCAGTCTGGTTTATTTCTGTACACAGAACCTCTGAAAACAGGAGGCCAAGGCTGACCTCTTTAGTCAAGAGTCAGCTCAACTTTAAAATTATAATTGCATGTGAAAGCTAAAATGGGAAAGAGAAAAAATCAGTTCTCAGGACCGAAATGCTAAAAACCCTTAGGTCACATTCCAGTTAGGGTCCTGGCCATGTACAGAGCTCCCATTGGGGGAAGGTGGGCAAGAGACCAGCCAAGACCAATTCAAACCACAGAGTGTCAGGGATCATGGCATTTACTCTAGAGGTGTCTGGTTTACAGATAAAGAAATGTACTACGGTGATTATGCTATATAATCTTTTAAAGAACAGAAGCTTATGGTCAGTTCTCATTATTGAGAAAGGTACCAAAGAATCTACCCACTCAAAGTGAACTATTTGCAGTAAATACATCAGAAGAGGCTGGGTGCGGTGGCTTACACCTGTAATCCCAGCACTTTGAGAGGCTGAGGTGGGTGGATCACCTGAGGTCAGGAGTTCAAGACCAGCCTGCCAACATAGTGAAACCCTGTCTCCACAAAAATACAAAAATTAGCCGGGCACAATGGCAGGTGCCTGTAATTCCAGCTACTCAGGAGACTGAGGCAGGAGAATCACTTGAACCTGGAAGGCAGTGATTGCAGTGAGCCGAGATGGGGCCATTACACTCCAGCCTGGGTGACAGAGCAAGACCCCATCTCAAAAAAAAAAAAAAAAAAAAAAGAAAAGAAAAGAAATCAGAGGGGTAGAGTCTGTATTAGTTTCTGTGGGCTGCTGTAACAAATTATCACAAACCAGGTGGCTAAGGACAACAGGAATTTATTTATTTGAGACAGAGTCTTGCTGTGATGCCCAGGCTGAGGCAACCTCCGCTTCCCAGGTTCAAGCAGTTCTCTTCCCTCAGCCTCTCAAGTAGCTGGGACTACAGGCACATGTCACCACGCCTGGCTAAATTTTTGTATTTTTAGTAGAGACAGGGTTTCACCATATTGGCCACGCTGGTCTCAAACTCCTGATCTCAAGTGACCTGCCTGCCTTGGCCTCCCACAGAGCTGGGATTACAGGCGTGAGCCACTGTACCCGACCCATAGGAATTTATTCTTACAGAGTTCTGGGGGTTAGAAATCCAAGGTCAAGGTTGTTTTTTTTCTGGAGAATCCGAGGAAGAATCTTCCCTGCCTCTCTCCTGGGTGGTGGTTGCCAGCAATCCTTAATGTTTCTTGCTTGGCCTGTAGCTGCATAACTCTAATCTCTGTGTCAGCCTTCCCATGGCATTCTCCTCTCTGTGTCCAAATTTCCCCCCCCCTTTTTTTTTTAATAAGGATACTCATTATTAGATTAGAACCCACCCTAGTCTAGTAAGTATGAACTCATTTTGAATTTGATTTGATCTGCAAAGACCCTATTTCCTAATAAGGTCACATTCACTGGTATCTGGGGTTAAGATTTCAACATATGTTTTCAACCATGCAACTCACAGGAGTATAAAACAAAAACAAAAGAAAACCCTGTGTAAAATAAAAATACAACCAAAACCCTGAGCTGGACATGGGAAGACCTGCTGACCAATCTTCTCCTCCCCTTTGGGTTACCCTCACCCTCTCTACTTCTTGGCTTCTCCACTCTAAAGGAAGGTTGTCATGCCTGCCCTACTGACTTCAGAAATGCCAGGAGAACAAAATAAAATCATGTAAGTGAAAGAAAATTTTCTTTAAGTGCAAGGAATTATTAAGAATTCATTCCAGATTGTGTTGACTTTCCTTAACTTCATAACTACTTAATGAATAGGTAATGGAATGAGAAACACAGCCCTACTGGGGAAACAATTTAAATTACATACCTCCCTTCATTTAGGGTTTAAGATAAATGTCCAATAGCAATCTGCAGATAGGGATAGTAGTATTGCTGATCCTTGTTCAATGGGCTTTTTACTCACACCAAAACAGGGTGGTATTCAAGTGAAGCTAAAGGTTGGCAAGCAATTTAAAAGCAAGTCAAGAGACCTAATGTTCACATCCGGGACATCAACAGACAGTCATGGCTCTCCTTCCCTCTGTCTGTGTGGTCCATAATGTTACTGGCTCCCATAACAATATTCTGATAATACCTTTGAATTTGCTTTGTCTGATGACTTCTCTGGTTATGGGGACATAGATCACTCAATTTATAAAATTAGCTAAAGAAGCCACTTTCCTGACAAATGTTTCATATGCCCATGTCTATTACACAAACAAAACGACTGTGTAGCCAGAAAAAATAAAAAGATAATCTAATTTTTTTTTTAAAAAGCCCCTTTTCCTTTCCCTTTTTTAAGAGCCCAAAAGTTCTAACAATGATGGGATAACATTTTTTAGGCCACCAGATTAAGTCAATGGAACTTGGAAGGCAAAGATGGCCACATGTATTGAAAATGCCAAAAAGAGGTGTCATTGGGATAACAACTTGAGAACTATCGTTATATCCAAAGCATCATGTGACCTACTTGAGTGTTACCGATGACCACATTAGTGATCTATTCTGTTGACCTTGGACTGTGGGGGTTTGCTGACCCAGGAGAAATCCCACAGGGGAAAAATAGCACCAGCAAAAAAGAAACAAAGAGGCTCTCAGAAAGCAGTTCCCAATCTGCCCTGCAAACTGAATCCTCCATTTCTCACTGCTGGGTGTATAGGCTTCCCAGGGGCTGCTGTACACTTTGAGAAATATGCCAGAAGTCACACACAAGCTAACAAATGAAACTTTATTTTCCTTTAATACAAAAATTAAATAGCAAGGGGTTTTCTTTGTACAGTGATAAATTAGAAATATACAGTACAGACATCAATGCAGACATACTTTTGTACATCCTTAAAAGCAGGGTCCATTTCCTTTGAAATTTAGCAATTCATTCAGGGCATGTGTAGCAGGAAGTTTGCCTGGTACCTCTTTGTTAAACATCTGAAAGTCCCCCAGGTTGGCTTCAAGGTTCCTGGAGCTGTGGGGTGGCATGAGGATCCAAGAAAGGCCACAGAGCATCCAGCCCGACTGCTGCACAGAGCAGGGGGAGTCACATTTTATCTTTTTGCAGATTATACCTGATATTTCATCTATCTTTCTTACAAAGAACTCAAGGGGCCTTCATTTTTTTTGCCTTTTCAAGCCTCACAACATCCCTGTGAGGTAGACTAAATTCAGAAACACCTCCATGCCTCACTGGGAGAGATCTAGAAAGCAGCTTACCCCTCCCAAAGCCCACAGCCAAGTCAGGGCCCCAGCCTATTAATATGATTTGAAAACTTTTACAACCTGGGAGAGAAGATGGACCCGACCTTTGTGGGGCAGAATGGCTCTTGCCCCTCTTTTCAGAAGCCTTCTGGGATGACAGTGGTCATGTACTGAATACTATAGACGAGCAAGGAGGTATAAAAGCTTTGAGGACATGGCTCATATAGGACCCCAAAAAGGTCCTCTACAAATTGCCTGGGTAAATTCTGGGAATTTGCTGATGCAAAGAAGAAGAGAAAAAAGGTACATCAGAAACAGAAACAGGTTACTATCAGGGCAACTGAGCTTGCCAAGGGGAAGCGGCATGTTGGGGTATCTCTAAGTCACTTGTCTCCTAGCACTGTCAAGTGTGTCATCACTGCACACGTGCATGCCAAGAGACAGCAAAAGAAAGCTCTATGTAGGCTAGACTGAAATGAAATCCATTATGTAAGCCTCTGGTATCTGATCCTTGGTAGGAGCAAAATGCTCTCGAAGGAGTTTCCAAGATCTATGACCTAACCCCAGAGGAAAGTGATAACCCAGGTCATCTGCCAGACATAATACAAACCCAGATCGGAACTCTGAACTCAAATAAAATAAAGGAACCAATGGAATTTTCAGAGTCCAGTGACTTGATATGACTGACTGGAATAGCAACTCTCTCCAGTGCCCTCTATCACAGAACAAAATACAAGATATAAACTGAATTTAAGAGGTTCCTTCCAGGACAGGTGTGGTGGCTCACGCCTGTAATCCCAGCACTTTGGGATGCTAAGGCGGGCAGATCATGAGGTCAGGAGTTTGAGACCAGCCTGGCCGACATGATGAAACCCCGTCTCTACTAAAAATACAAAAATTAGCCAGGTGTGATGCAAGCCTGTAGTCTCAGCTCTTGGGAGGCTGAGGCAGGAGAATAGCTTAAACCGGGAGGCGGGGGTTGCAGTGAGCCGAGATTGTGCCAGTAGATGCTCCAGCCTGGCAACAGAGCAAGACTCTGCCTCAAAAAGAAACAAACAACAACAACAACAACAACAAAAACGGGTTCCTTCCAACGTCTGTGGCTCTCTTCCCTAACTGTAGCTGTGGCCATCTCACCAGAAATCAAACATTGTGCCGGTCTGGTGAAATACCTGAGTCTGTCCCTCTAGGGCTGAGGCTGTTGAGCTCATCTTTTTATCCTCAGGTCCCAGCTTGGTTCTCAACCCAGTAAGCATTTAATTCGGTGACCATGAGGATGAGGAGCCAGAGAGTATAGAGCCTCTCTATACTAAAGCTAAAGGTGCTGGACAGAATCCCAGTTCAGAATCTAGACACACAAGTTTCCCAGAACCTGAGTTTGGGGAGTGCAGGTGAGAGAGTGACCCGAGAGAGGAAAGTCAGAGAGCATCTCTGAAATTTAAAAAGTGTCACCCCTTTTCCAGTTTCAGGCCCAAGTAAGTTGCCAGCTCAAACACAGTCTCGGAGATCAGGAAATGGGTCTCCATAAAGGAAAGAGGATGTGAATCAACCAAGTAGTTCGACCAGATGGTTCTGGCCAGCTCCATTCTACCCCATATTCCTTTGCCCTGAGGTTTGGCCTTTATGAAGCAGGAGAAAGGAGTCTTCCACAAAGTAGGTTGGACAGAGGTGCCATTGCACCATGTATAATCTCTGGAGCCCAAGGGATTTCTGAAAAAGCTACAATCACACCCATTTACTGTAGGTTTCAGAAAAAGAAAAACAACCCTCACCTTTTCTCTAGCAAGATGCTGTCCTCAAATATACCAACACAAGTCACATGGAGTACCCCAAGCCCTGAATTGCCGGCTCCCGGAGCCAAAGCAGATGTGTGCGCCCATGTCTTTGTGGCCTATTCTTAATAGTCTTCCTAAGGGATTTCTACAGAGATTGTCATGAAGCAGAGCTGACGCTTTCTGTTAAAACCACCTGTAAGTGACTTGGAAGGAATCCTGGGAAAGCGAAAAGAGACCCAGGAAAAAGGTAGAGAGACCCAGGAAGAGATTTAAGGAATGGAGGCAGTGAAACAGATGGGAATTCCAGAGGTCCCCACTCCTTTCCCAAAGGAACAGTAAAGTTCGGCAGACTTGGGTGCATCCCCACCCTAGATCAGTTAGAACGGAGATTATCTATTTCAGGGTTTTATATACAGTTGGCACCCAATAAATATAATAACCGAGTTTTTTTTAAAAACAAATACTGACTTAAGCAGTGATAGAGTTGATTGAAGGTCACTGGTAACTGACTCCTCAGCCACAGAGTTCTTTTCCTGAAACCATGAACACTCTCCAATGTCTGGAATGTGAAAGGAGAGGTCTATAACCCTGTAACATTGCTAAGGCTACTAATCCAACTGGCCACTTCTGATCAAATATACTTTGCTCTGAAAATGCAAGAGATTTATGGAACAGGCATGTCAAAACCCAAAACACTGTCAAAACACTAGCTCCAGAACTCAAAACTCAGAAATTAGGGGCCCAGGTTCACCCAAGTGCTCTTTTATTGTTATTTAGTCATTGACAAGAATTGATCACCTATTCCATGCCTGGCCTTCTGCCAGATGCTGCCTTGGTCACACGATCACTGAAGTGTTATGAAGAAAACTGCATTACAAACCCCTATGCTCTAATGGCAAGACCAGTCCCCTACCGCCTGGTCTACTTTCCCCTGCCTGGGCTAGAGTCCCTGCACAACTCCCAAGACACCAGAGCAGAGCGTGAGTAAGGGCAGGCTCTGGCCCTGGGTGCGTGCTCTAGGGCCCTGGACAGTTATGGGAACTGTCTACAAGCAGCACAGGGAATTCACATTTTACATTTCATAGGCAATGTAGTATCAGATGCAGTTAAAATGGTTCTTCTGGGGATCAATTCTCATGCTCCTGGAGCCTGACGCAGAGTCTAGCCAAGGTACTCACACTGGGCACACAGCAGCAGGGGCCACCTGTGCCCACTTAGCTTCCATCTCAAAAGCCAAGACCTTGCCTTCCAAAATACACAATGGACCTAACATGCATCTTGATGTCATATAGTTCAAAAACCACACAAAAACATTAAGGAAAGAAGAAAGGTAAATATCAAACTATGGGCATAAGGCTCAAACCAAATTTGACAAAAGAAGAATGCTTATTTCCAGAATTTGACCACCTATTTTGAATTTTGAGTCCCTGGAAATGTTTTTCCACAAAGTGTGATTTGAGGAGGAAAAAAAAAAAAAAAAAAAGAGCTTCCCTTCCTATTTAAAGGCATCAATTAATAAATAAATGAGTCATTGCAAAGCAGTTGCTGAAGCAGACAGGTATGAGTTACAAGGAGAGAAACCTGTGACACAGTCAACAATTTGTCCCTAAGATCTCATGATTAGAAGGCCTAAGGCAAGGTAAGAGAAAGGCCAGTTACAGTTTTAAGAGAAGTGCAATTTTCGAGAGGCTGCTAGGGGGTACCCCCTTGTGAAGAATGTATAGGATAAATTTTAAAAGCTTTGGATACCTCTGTAAAAGGCAATTAAGACCTGTGCTATTAGAGTTTGCATTTCATTTCATATGGTCTACACTTTATTCCCTACTAACCAATCAAGCTTCTGGCTGGCATTCTGGAGATTCATTAAGCACCATATAAATACTCCAGGCCACACTGCCTCCAATGAAATCTTACAAGGAGCCTTTGCCAATTACTAGGAAACAATTATGCACCAAGTACTTGGATTAGCTGTCCTCAGTTCCCTTTATAAAACTGAAAAAGTCTCTATTGTCGTAAGTAGACCAGACTCTGATAACATTCTTATGCTTAAAAAAAAAAAAAAAAAAAAAAGGCACTATCACTCTGAGAATGCAAGTTGAAGCTGACCATAGTTTTAAAGTCAGTTGAGTATACTATGTCATGGTCCAAGAATGTGCTTTTAATTGTAATTGACACACACAAATTACACAGCTAATCTGTGTGAATGCAAAGTTGCCAAGAAACTTAACATTTCAGCTCTTCCAGACTGGCGTCTGCATAGATGCAATCACACAAGTAAAATATATTAAGTCCCCACTGCTCAATGCAATAGGTCTCTGGGGTCGGTCAGGTAAGTCAACTTAGTAAATCTCATTTTCCTCTGAATTAAGTGATTGTCAGAAAGTGAATCACCCTTCCTTTTCCCCTCTTTAAGCATGCTGCCGTGCAAAAATTCCTATAAAAATACCTTTTTTTGAGTCATTAATGTAAAATGAAGAAAACGGCAGCAGCCCAAAACAGAGATGTTGAAATTTAAGAGAGGAAAGAGAGAAGAAAAATCTACTGGATACCTTATGTGAGTACAGTACTTTTGTTTGTTCAAACAATTCCGTTTTATGACAAAGGCACTGAAAGATTCTAACACCACCTCTTGGGAGTGCGATCTACAAAGTTCTAAACAGCAGACAGTGCACCACAGAAGATGTTTATGTTAGATCAGCCAAATTATAAAACTCTTGTAACACTTCTCTGAACCCAGTGTTTCCAGTGTTTATAGATTGCTTTGCTATCTCAAAGACCCAGTTAGTATTTAAAATTGTAAAGGGTTAAAAAAGTTAATCTTTCTCCCTGCAAGTTACCAACTCACAGCTCAAATCCCACCCTGCAGGGGAAAACAGTATCGCCCTGGACTTCCTGGAATCTAGGCAGGACCTCCACGCTCCAAGCTGCGACCTGCTAAAGTGATCAACGTTTTGATTTTTCACAGCTTTGAAAGCCTCTAACTGGCTTTTCCATTTTGGATCATTCCAAAGTCTGCAGCAAAATCACTGTTTTGTTTTGTTTTGTTTTGATGCTGGGGTCAGGATGGGAGGCAGTGGGTTGATGGGAGTCACTTAATTGTTGCTAGTTTGTATGAGATTCACTGCATACAACTTTTAGCAGAATTTCCACCAAAATGCTGGCATTCCCCCCTCCTTCAAAATGAAGAAACCTTGGAGGCTGGCTAGTCTTATACCACAGTCTCACTGCCTTTCCCAGGCTTCACCCAACCATTTCCTCTCTTCTCTCTCTTTACCTTTCCAGAATTCACCAATCTGTTGGAACACTTCTGCCACGTGTGAAGAGTTTTGGCAGACCAAATCCACATGCCTGAAGTGATGCCCACCAGCAAAGACATAAAAATTTTTAACATTTCAACAGCCATGTTGGAATCATCTGCAGAATACCGAAAGAGTGCCCAATTGGAGATTTCATAAAAATAACAGGCAATCACACATGTTGCAGGAACTGTGTACAGGACTGAGAAGACCCCAATCTTGACCATCAGTCTTTCTAATTTGTCTGTCTTTGTCCCATCCTTTTGGAGATTTGACCGAATTTTGAACAAAGCCACCAAACCTGCAGCAATGAACAAAGTTCCAATCACCAAATAAGTAAAGAGGGGAGCCACCACGAACCCGGTGAGGGCATCGAGATTTTGGTTTCCAACATAGCACAGGCCAGTCAGTTCATCTGCATCCACCAGTCTCATAATCAAGATAACAATGGTTTTCACTGCGGGGATGGCCCAGGCTGCAATGTGGAAATAAGAGCTGTGCATTTCGATGGCTTCATGACCCCATTTGAGTCCTGCTGCCAAAAACCAAGTGAGTGTCAGAATAACCCACCAAATGGAGCTGGCCATTCCAAAAAAGTACATCAGCAAGAAAATTATTGCACATCCTGTGTTCTTAAGTCCTTCTTGGATGAGAACGGGTTCTGCTGCCTCTTCAAAATCACAGGATATCCTTTCCCGGCCTACAGTCAGCCTGACAATATAAGCAATGCTATAAATATTATAGCACATACTGAGAAATATGATGGGGCGCTCAGGGTAGGAAAACCTAGAAGAATCGATCAGGAAGGTCAGTACTGTGAAGGCAGTGGAGATGAAGCACAGGCTGGCCCACACAGCCATCCAGATATCGGTGAACTCCTTGGCTGGGCGGCTGTATAAGCCAGCATCATAGCCACACTTGAGAACACAGTTCAGGCTTCTTTTCACCCAGATGTACTGATCAGAATTGGTTCCCACAGAGTGACACTCTTCCCCAGGCTGGATGGGGGTTTTATGAGGTAAGGGCACCTCTTCATCACCTGGCCCTTCCATGCACATGTGGTTGTGGTCATTCTGTGGTGGGAATTTGCTGCAGTTCAGACTCTCTGGCCAGGCAAATCCAAATTCCTTAAGGACGGGTTCACAGCGCCTCTTGACTGAAAGACACATGCCACCACATGGGCCAATGGGGATGTTGATCTTCTCTGTGCACATTGGCACATAAACAGAACAAAGGAAGAACTGGAAGAGTAACAAATGAAGAAAAAACAATGACTTGGAAGTGTGACCAAATGTTCCCACAAAGCTGAGCTGAATGCTTCCCGGCAATGTACCTATCTACTTTTAAACCAAACCTATAGGGAGTCTGTCTGTTTACTCAGACCTTAAACAAGGGTGCCTGATAATCCATCACTTACACACTTTGCCTAGTTTGGCTCTAGTAATCCTTTCCAGAGGAATGTACATTAAAAAATTAAATAAATAGGGTCTGAAGAACTGCCTAAGCCCTCTTTGCACAGCCCTTGAAATAAACCTTAAAAAACTGGCTTTCCCATCTCCTTCCCTTTTAGATACTATTTGAAAAAGCTAAAGAAACTAATATGACTCAGTCATTTAGGGGGCTTATTTTTATCACCATTTCTTAATCATTTTAAGAATAAAAGGTAAAAAAATATATAGATCTTGTTAATATTCTCTTCTCCCTACTTTATCCCTTAAAAATTTGTTTAAACTAGTCCCATAGAGAAACAGAAAATGGCCCAACTGAGACACTGTTAGACTTAAGGATGGGATGCAGATTGAGGTCTATGGTCACTAGGGATTTGTTTGGCCAGGTTTCCTCAATGAATAATAATGAAGCACAATAGGAAAATGTAAATGTTAAGTCGCTGAAACGGCAATACCAGCAGGGGAGAGTCCAGTTGCTGTCCTCAATTCCTCCAGCATTGATAAACAGTCTGCTTGGCTCCTTACAGATGTTGTCTATGAAGTCTAGAGTTACAAGTAACTATTTTCCAGCATGTAAAGGGATCCAGTCTTGTCCTTCAAAACAGCCTGGCTGTCTCCCCAGGATACATGTAATTAAAAATATATATCCCTGCAAAAGCTGTTTCTCCAACAAATTGCCACTGATGTCAGGATATGTGCTTTTCCCAAACTGCGAGCTGGAGGATCATTTCTTAAGCTTTTATAACCTAGTTCTGAAGTTCTGAAACTTCCAAAGGGATATTTCACCAGCAACAGGTCTAATCCCGACCATCTTTCCAAAACCACAAACCAAGTTTTAAAATGACCTATGTAAAAACATGCACCTAATAAGTAAGCTGTATGTCTGTTTCTTATCTCCCAAAAGTTACAGCCAGAACCACAGATTTCTTTTCCCTTTTGTTTTTTTTAGACAGAGTCTCGTGCTGTTGCCCTGGCTGGATTGCAGTGGTGCTATCTCAGCTCACTGCAACCTCCCAGGTTCAAGCAATTCTCCTGCCTCAGCCTCCAGAGTAGCTGGGATTACAGGCATGCACCACCATGCCTGGCTAATTTTTGTGTTTTTAGTAGAGACAGGGTTTCATCATGTTGGTCAGGCTGATCTCGAACTCCTGACCTCATGATCCACCTGCCTTGGCCTCCTAAAGTGCTGGGATAACAGGCGTGAGCCACCGCACTGGGCCAGACCACAGATTTAGTCTGGACAATTAAGGTCTACTTTTTCCCACAACTTCTGTATTTTCTAAATTTCTAAAAATCACCCAGCCTCACCAATCAAAACATAACCCATGTTAACACTTTAAAAATGTTTCTTTCAGTCTTTTATTCCCCCAATAAATTGTTTTTCTTTCTTCTTTTTTTCTTTTTTTAGGATTATAGTCACCCTGTATATGCAAATTCTTATTACTGTTGAATAAATATTTTCCTTATCATTAAATAAGCTTTACACTTTTTAACGACTGCAAAAAAAATTCTTCTAATATACCAACTACCTTCCTGCAGCTTCTTCTCACCCTCCAAGCATTAAATGTGACTTCAACTCTGAGGATAAGAAAGAACTCAAACCAATCCAACCACTCCTTCATGCATGACCTCTAAAACTCTGAGGGACACGGTGAGGAGGGGCAACTCAGCAGAAAACGGTGCAGTAGTGTTTTAATACCTCACCCCAAAAATAGTGGGGAGAGGGAAGATTGGTGAGGGATGGTCTCTTTATCTCTCCCTCCAAGTCTTAGCTGCAGCTGGCTCTCTCCCACTGGCCCACCAAGCAGTGGTGGGCAGAATCCTTGGCAAAGATAACCCTCAGCTTCACTGGGCTAGGGGTCTGGCCAGACATGGGTGGGCAAGAGAGAAAAACGGAAGGGCGGGGCGTAAGAGTGGGTTCTTTCCCAGGCCAGATGACTTACACAACGTTTTGGCTTCCAGTCCCTGAGAAAGTGGGGGTGGGGATGGAAATCACTTTTCCAGGAGAGCTGTCCCCTTCGGGCTAGGATGATCAACTTGGCATGGGCTCTGCAAAGTTAGTTTGGAGCGTCCCTCCCCAAGGGGTCCCGCCAGGGGTGGGGGTGGGGGCGCCCACCTGCAGCTGGCTGGAGCAGCCGTACTGGATGAGCGGTGTGAAAGTTGTCAGCTGCAGCTCGGCGTCCGTCTGCAGCTCGTGCCCCACCAGGTTGGGCATCTTGGTCACGTTGTAGCCGAGGTTCTGGCACATGGAGATGCGGATGGGGTCGCAGCGCCGTTCCTCCTCGTCTCCGAAGCCCCGCGCCGGCCCCACCAGCAGCAGCAACTGCAGCAGCCACCCCAGACTGAGCCCGACGCCCCCGGGGGCCCCCGGGACGCTCGGCCCTGCTCCCCGCCAGGCCATGGCCAGCGTCTGGGGCAGCAGTGGCGGCGACGGGGGCTGCTCCGGCAGACACCCCCAGTTTGCACGGGGGCGCCGGCTGCCCGCGCTGTTCCCAGCTCCCGGGAAGGGAGTGCGATACGGCGACGAGGGGGCAGCGGTCGGCTCTCCGGCAGCTGCGCGCGACTGTGTGGGATATCAGACGCCCCGGGCCGAGACCGAGGGAAGGGCTGCGGGGGTCATAGCTGCAGGCGGCGAGCCCACAAGCCGGCGCCGGCCGCGTCCGCTCGGCGTCTCAGCGAAGCCAGCCAGCAGCGAGCGCTGCGCAGCTCTCACCGCCCGAGCCCAGCTCGGCGCTGGAGGCTCGCGGCGCGGCGGCGGGGCGGGACAGACAGCGCGCCTCTCCAATGGCCGGGCGCGGTGGGCAGCGGGGGGCGGGGCAGCGGGGCGAGGCCGCTCTCCCGCTGGAAGGGTCAGGCCCCCGCCCTCCGGCCCCTCCTCCGGCCGCCCCTCCTTCCCCCCTCCCTCCCCGAGCGCCCCGCCCGCCCGCTTCCCGGCTCTCGCTTCCCTCCCACCCGGATCGAGGCGCGCAGGAGCCAGCCGGGGCACCGAGCCCAGTGGCTCCAGCCGTTCTGCCCTCTCCTCCTCCAGGTGAGAAGTGCGCCCTGTTCCATCTGCCCCCTTTCTTTCCCGTCTCCTTCCAGCTGTCACCTAGGTCCGCGGCCACATCCCCATCAGGCAGGGCAAGGAACACAAAGAACACGGGATTTGGATATACACCGATTGTGGCTTTCAGTCCCGCTGTGTGACCTTGAGCAAGTTGCTCAACCTCTCGGCGTCAGTCTCCTCCTCTGTGAAGTCACTTGGGAGGATTAGAGATAAAGCGTAAAGGCTTAGCGCGGTGCCTGGTACTGCGCGGGTCCACAGCTATTTTCACTCCCGACTCGCTGCGGTCCGGGCCCGGCCTCTCCCCGCCCCCAGACTCGGCCGACCTGCGCCGGGAACCGCCCACCTCCAGCCGCCAGGGGGAGGCGCCCCGGAGCTGCGGAGCTGCAGACCCGCCGACGGTCTCGCGTTCCGATTTCCTCACCGCATGAAATGAAATTCCACAGGGGGATTCGAAAGGAAATGAGACTGGGACTCTCCGTGCTTCTCGGCCCGCCGCCCTTCCTGTCTTGGGGACACGGTTTCTAAATAAGGTTGGGAGGGTGAGAGGGCGGGAGGGGAGAGGCTTGACCTGTGCACTGGGGACGAGCAAGGCACACATCCACGGGGACTCCTTTCTCCCGGGCACCCCGTCCGCACCAGCCTGCACCCCTTTTTTCCTTACTGTGCTTCTGCGTCGGTTCCTAGGATCTGGGGATCATGCGACCCAAGTTTGAACCCAGCTTTCCTGTTTCATTCCCAGCAGCCCGGGGATTTGTGCTGGTCCGCCGTCTCTCTCCTTTCCAGTAGGCCAGTGAAACTCCCAGCAGGTGGATTCCTCAACCATTTACTTGTTGCCTGTGTCTGGTTAAGCTGTGATGCCTCGCTGAGCCTCAAAGTTGCTGGCTGTAAAGTGGGGAAGTTCATATTCACCTCACACTGTTGTTCTAAGAGTTCAGTGAGATAATGCCTGTAAAGCATTTAGCACAGTGTCTGACACACAGTAAATGCTGAAGAACTTGGTGGTGGTGGTGGTGGTGGTGGGGTGTGTGTGTGTGTGTGTGTGTTTTCAAAACACCTAGAGGAGATCAATTATGGGACAGCGTCCTACTTTCCAGCCTGGTGCTAAAGACAGCTCCAACAGCCATGGACCAAACATCTGGGTAAAAGACTTTACCCCTCTTCCTGAGATCTTTTTGTCTAACACTTGCCACTGTTTTCTTGAAACTGTTTTATGCATGTTTTTATCCTCCCATTTCAGCCAATTCTGTGGCATATGGCAGAGGCTAGATGCAAGCTGGAAAAATGTCTGTGCCACTCATGTGACACTCATATGATGTCTTGTATTTTTAGTCTTCTTATATTGGCAACTAGACTTGGCCGAGAGCAAAAATGGAATCAACTTTTTTTTTTTCCTGGTATTTGGCTCTGTGCCTAGAACTGTGTTGGACACAGAGAAGCTGCATTGTCTCCAGTCATCATCATAAACTCCCAGTGAAGGAGGTTCTGTTAGCCCCTTATAGAGATTAGGAAACTGAGGCTAGAACCAAAGTAACAGAAAATGACAAGACCAACCAAACCAGGGCCCAGAAGAGGCTCTTCAAAGATGGAAGGCAGGGCTATTTTCCCAGAAAAAAATCCCAGCTGGAAATCAACGTACTCAGCAATAGGATTGAACCTCTGTGTGCCTGTGCTGAGTAATGCATGAAACCCTTGGCCTACAGAGATGAATAAAAGAGCAGATGAACAGATCAAATGATCAATTAATCATTTGTGTTACAGAGATGAATACATAATCAGATGAATAGATCAAATGAACACATAATCCTTATCCTTTAGGACCTCACAGAAGGAGACAAAGGATTAACAGACAACAGTAACGTAGTGTGTGAAGTGCACAGATAGGGAATTATGGATGAATTGAAGGTAGAATCGGCTGAGTCTGGAGGGCTCCTCAAAGGGGGATGACCTGCAAGATTCGGAGCTACTCAACAAAGTTTGGCCCTTCTTGGGCAGAGTGTTGATGCTGGGGTGGGAGGGAGCTGGGAGTGCTTTGTGCTGAAGATAAACTTACATGGTTTATTAAATAGTTAACTCCCTTAGGTCAAGGAGGAGGACCTGTCCCTTATACAGAGCCTGGCACACAAGGAACATCATTAGTGCTGGGTGAAGGAATACTATTTTCAAATCAATAGCTAACCACTCACATAGAACCCTTACTCTTACTTTCAGACACTGTGATACACGCCTTATATTCTTTATTTTATTTATTTTATATATTCTCAGAGCTCAAACTGATGCTCTGAGAGGCCAAGCAATTTGCCCAAGATTGCACAGTAAGTCATGGAGAAGAACTCATGCATGCCTGCCTGGCCATAAACTCTGTGTGCATGGTACTGCTCTTCCAGAGGAAACTGCTTCATGCCCAGCCTAATCCACAGTTAAAGATAACCCTTTTGTGATCTGGACCTCTTATTCCTAGACCTGGCATCCTGCCTCAGCTTGCTTGAAGCAACGGTCTCCCTTGAGAACACATGAAGAAGTCCCTTCTCTATCAGAAGCCTTTCCTGTCAACGGCTTTTCTTTCTAGTCATGGAACTCATTACAGGTATTTTCCAAAAAAGAAAGCTAGGGGAATCACATTTCAGTCTGAATGTAGAAAGACAACAAAGACCATAACTCAGAGCTAAGTTTGAATGGCCGGGAGCCCCTCAGCCTCCCTCTCCTGGAGTGGTTTACACAGTCCACAATCTGCCCCTGGTGACAGGCATGGCATGTTTGTCTTTGTTACAGAAAACACTTACCAAGGGAGTCCTAGGCAGAGGGATATCCACCCTGTGACATGCACAGCATTTCTGAGAGGAAAAGATAGGGATACCTGAATAAAGTGTAGGCCAAGGGTCCCTGCTAACTCTGGCTTGAGTGCCTGGGCAGTTTCCTTGGTCCAGCCTCTGAGCAGTAAAGATGCAACTACTTAGGAGCTGCAACAAACATGACTTCAACAGGCTGTTGTGCAGTTAGAGGGCTCTCCATTTGTATCTAATAAGAGTCTGAGTTCTTATTAACTCTGGTGATGTGTTAATTTTTCAACCTGACATTTTCTGCTCTAATAGATTCTTGTAATGATTACTGAATTAAAGGCTGCATTGGAAGACTAATGTTTAGGTTAAAATGCATCACCTAAGGGGGTGGGAGCCATAAGCATCCTTTCCCTCCTACGGGAAAACCTCTCATTTGCAGTTCTTTGCTAACCCAATTAAGTGCTGAAGTAGTTACCCTAGAGCCTGCTTTTTATTTCCTATGAAACAATCCAACTAATCCATATTCAGTAGCTTCCAAGAAAAGTCTTATTCCAACCACTCATGAAGAAACCAGCTTCTTTGAATCTAGATAGAACATTTAGAACTCACAAAGAGCTGTCTTGACGGAAAATGTAAGAAAATCGTTCATTATTACCCTCCTTGGTTTTTGAGGGAAATAATTCACTGGGATAAAACCCTATAAAGATTGAGAATTTACTGTGGAACAACAGAAGTGAAGGAAGATGCTATGCCACATCCCATCCGTTTATAAATAGGGTGTTAGATCTCCCCTTGCACCCAAATTAGTTACAAAACAAAAAAATGTGCCTACTGAGTAAGGTGGAAGGGAACACTGATTTTACTTGAGGAATCAAAGTTCCCAAGAGATTAAGTAACAGCTATTAAGTGGCAGAGCCAAACTCCCTTCTTAGTCCATTGCACCACTAGCTAGCGGAGAAGAATTGTTACCACAGACCTCTTGCATGTCAAGGAATAGAAGCTCAAAATTGTTCCTCCTACCCATAAGTTTAGAAAGCATTAATTGGTACATCAGACATTCTTATTTATTGGTGGTGATGGGTTAATGCAAAGATGAACAACCAAGAACCTCCTTGGAAAGCAAAAAATAATGCAAACACACTTTTACCTCCATAGCCTCATTTCATGTCAGTGAAATTGATCGGTCAAGCTATTAACAAAGTTTAGTGATAGGTTACTGTAGATATGTCACTGAGCTGGGTACTAGGGAGTATGCAGACATGTTAAAGGTGATTTCTGCCTTCAAGGAACTTACAGTCACATTGGGGGAGATTAGGACATGAGACCAAGAGTGAAACAAGTTTTTTATGATTAAGTGCATTTTGTGGAGCTCTCTTAATTCCAGTCTCCCCTTGTTGTTATACATAAGTTTCTGTATTATAAAGTTATTAGGTTGTTTTGTTTTTGTTCCTTTCACTCTCCTGTGAAGTCAGAGGCTGTGTCTTTTTCACCACTGTGCTCCTGAACAGCATAGAACAATATTACCTGAAGCATGGAAAGCACTCAGTAGTTATTTGTTTAATACATAAATGAATGGTTCCAGCTATAGGTGATCTGATTATTTAGAAAAAGAGAGCCTGCATTATGAGCTGGGTATAGGCAGCCACCAAAATACTACCTAAGTAGTTCCAGAATGATACTTAAGTCAAGATTATAAACCACTCCTCCAAGCCAGGCATGGTTCACACTTTCAGCTTTCTTCTCAAGTCAGATGTTTTGCCAATTATTTACCTTCCTTTTTATTTGACTGTGTCTGTGTCCATTCTTAAATCTTTTAAGGTAGAAAAATATCTTTTTTGTTTTTTGTTTTTTGAGATAGAGTGCAGTGGTGTGATCTTGGATTACTTTAGTCTCTGCTTTCAGGGCTCAAGCAATCCTCCAGCCGCAGCCTCCTGAGTAGCTGGGACCACACGCATGAGCCAACATGCTGTGCTCATTTCTATATTTTTTTGTAGAGACAAGGTTTCACCGTATTGCCCAGGCTCATCTCAAACTCTTGAGCTCAAAGTGATCCACCCACCTTGGCTTCCCAAGTGCTAGGATTACAGGCATGAGCTATGACGTCTGGCCTACAAAAATAACTTAACAAAAACTGTTTTTCAATTAAGAAGCAAATGTGTTTCTCTATTTCATGAATCAGCCTAAGACATTTTTAAATCACTTTGTTTATTACTATAGCTAGTTGACCACTCATCTCATTATTGTCAGCTGAAGTCATTAGGAATCATATATGCCGTGAGACAATTGGTAAAAGCAGGGGTCTCAAGCCAAGGCATTTTAAGTCAAGGGATTATCTGTAATTCGTAAATTTGTAGAAAAATTAGAATGTAAGCTTAGCTTTGAAGGAAGGATAATTTTTTAAGAGACGTTGGGAAGCATGGAAAGGAAGGCACTTTTTTTTAAATTGCATTTTAGGTTTTGGGGTACATGTGAAGAACATGCAGGATTGTTCCATAGGTACATACATGGCATTGTGGTTTGCTGCCTTCCTCCCCATCACCTATATCTGACATTTCTCCCCATGTTATCCCTCCCCAAACCCCCACCACCTGCTGTCCCTCCCTTAGTTCCCCGCCACAGACCTCAGTTGTGTGATGTCCCCCTCCCTGTGTCCATGTGTTCTCATTGTTCAACACCCACCTATGAATGAGAACATGTGGTGTTTGATTTTATGTTCTTGTGTCAGTTTGCTGAGAATGATGGTTTACAGGTTCATCCATGTCCCTACAAAGGACACGAACTCATTGTTTTTTATGGCTGCATAATATTCCATGGTGTATATGTGCCACATTTTCCCTGTCCAGTCTATCATTGGTGGGCATTTGGGTTGGTTCCAAGTCTTTGCTATTGTAAACAGTGCTGCAATGAACATTTGTGTGCATGTGTCCTTATAGTAGAACGATTTATAATCCTTTGGATATATACCCAGTAATGGGATTGCTGAGTCAAATGGAATTTCTATTTCTGGGTCCTTGAGGAATTGCCACACTGTCTTCCACAATGGTTGAACTAATTTACACTCCTACCAACAGTGTACAAGTGTTCCTGTTTCTCCACATCCTCTCCAGCATCTGTTGTCTCCAGATTTTTTAATGATCGCCATTCTAACTGGTATAAGATGGTATCTCAATGTAGTTTTGATTTGCATTTCTCTAATGACCAGAGATGATGAGCATTTTTTCATATGTTTGTTGGCCTCATATATGTCTTCTTTTGAAAAGTGTTTGTTCATATCCTTTACCCACTTTTGAATGGGTTTGTTTGCTTTTTTCTTGTAAATCTGTTTTAGTTCTTTGTAGATTCTGGATATTAGCCCTTTGTCAGATGGGTAGATTGCAAAATTTTTTTCCCATTCTGTTGGTTACTGGTTCAATCTAATGATTGTTTCTTTTGCTATGCAGAAGCTCTGGAGTTTAATTAGATCCCATTTGTCTATTTTGGCTTTTGTTGCCAATGCTTTTGGTGTTTTAGTCATGAAGTCCTTGTCTACGCCTATGTCCTGAATGGTTTTGCTTAGGTTTTCTTCTAGGGTTTTTGTGGTGTTAGGTCTTATGTTTAAGTCTTTAATCCATCTGGAGTTAATTTTAGTGTAAGGTGTCAGGAAGGGGTCCAGTTTCTGCTTTCTGCACATGGCTAGACAGTTTTCCCAATACCATTTATTAAACAGGGAATCCTTTCCCCATTGCTTGTTTTTGTCAGGTTTGTCAAAGATCAGATGGTTTTGGATGTGTGGCATTGCCTCTGAGGCCTCTGTTGTGTTCCATTGGTCTATATCTCTGTTTTGGTATCAGTACCATGCTGTTTTGATTACTGTAGCCTTGTAGTATAGTTTGAAGTCAGAGAGCGTGATGCCTCCAGCTTTGTTCTTTTTGCTTAGAATTGACTTAGCTATGTGGGCTCTCTTTTGGTTCCATATGAAGTTTAAAGTGTTTTTTCCCAGTTCTGTGAAGAAAGTCATTGGTAGCTTGATGGGGATAGCATAGAATCTGTAAATTACATTGGGCAGTTTGGCCATTTTCATGATACTGATTCTTCCTAACCATGAGCATGGAATGTTTCTCCATCTTTTTGCGTTCTCTCTTATTTCATTGAGCAGTGGCTTGTAGTTCTCCTTGAAGAGGTCCTTTACATCCATTGTTAGTTGTCTTCCTAGGTATGTTATTCTCTTTGTAGCAACTGTGAATGGCAGTTCATTCTTGATTTGGCTCTCTTTAAGTCTGTTATTGGTGTATAGGAATGTATGTGATTTTTGCACATTGATTTGGTATCCTGAGACTTTGTTGATGTTGCTTATCAGTTTCAGGAGATTTTGGGCTGAGATGATGGGGTCTTCTAAATATACAATCATGTCGTCTGCAAATAGAGACAGTTTGACTTCCTCCTTTCCTAATTGAATATGCTTTATTTCTTTTTCTTACCTGATTGCTCTGGCTAGAACTTCCAATACTATATTCAATAGGAGTGGTGAGAGAGGGCATCCTTGTCTAGTGCCACATTTCAAAGGGAATGTTTCCAGTTTTTGCCCATTCAGTATGATATTGGCTGTGGGTTTGTCATAAATAGCTTTTATTATTTTGAGATACATTCCATCAATACCTAGTTTATTGAGAGTTTTTAGCATAAAGCACTGTTTAATTTTGTCAGAGTCCTTCTCTGCACCTATTGAGATTATCATGTGGTTTTTGTCTTTTGTTCTGTTTATGTGGTGAATTTCGTTTATAGACTTGTGTAAGTTGAACCAGCCTTGCATCTCCAGGATGAAGCGAACTTGATCGTGATGGGTAAACTTTTTGATGTGCTGTTGCAATCAGTTTGCCAGTATTTTATTGAAGATTTTTGTATCTATGTTCATCACGGATATTGGCCTGTAGTTTTCTTTTCTTGTTTAGTCTCTGCCAGGTTTTGGTATCAGGATGGTGTTGGTCTAATAAAATGATTTGTGGAGGATTCCCTGTTTTTGGATTGTTTGGAATATTTTCAGAAGGAATGGTATCAGTTTCTCTTTGTATGTCTGGTAGAATTCGGCTATGAATGCATCTGGACCTGGGCTTTTTTTGGTTGGTAGGCTATTAATTGCTGCCTCAATTTCAGCCCTTGTTATTGGTCTATTCAGGGTTTTGACTTCTTCCTGTTTGAGTCTTGGGAGGATGCAAGTGTCCAGGAATTTATCCATTTCTTCCAGGTTTACTGGTTTATGTGCATAGAGTTGTTTGTAGTAATCTCTGTTGGTGGTCTGTATTTCTGTGGAATCTGTGGTGATATCCCCTTTATCATTTTTTTATTGCGTCTATTTGATTATTCTGTCTTGTCTTTTTTATTAATATGGCTAGTGGTCTATTTTGTTGATCTTTTCAGAAAACCAGCTCCTTGATTTACTAATTTTTTGAAGGATTTTTTTGTGTCTCTATCTCCTTCAGTTCTGCTCTGATCTTAGTTATTTCTTGTATTCTGCTAGCTTTTGAGTTTTTTTTTTTAATCTCCTCTAGCTCTTTCAATTTTGATGCTAGGGTGTCAATTTTAGATCTTTCCTTGTTTCTCATGTGGGCATTTATTGCTATATATTTTCCTCTAGACACAGCTTTAAATATGTCCCAGGGATTCTGGTATGTTGTGTCTTCGTTCTCGTTAGTTTCGAAGAACATCTTTATTTCTGCCTTCATTTTACTGTTTAACCTGTCAACATTCAAGAGCCAGTTGTTCAGTTTCCATGAAGTTGTGCAGTTCTGAGTTAGTTTTGAGTTCTAACTTAATTGCACTGTGGTCTGAGAGACTGTTATGATTTCCATACTTTGCATTTGCTGAGGAGTGATTTAATTCCAATTATGTGGTCAATTTTAGAGTAGGTGTGGTGTGGTGCTGAGAAGAATGTATATTCAGTGGATTTGGGGTGGAGAGTTCTGTAGATGTCTATTAGGTTTGCTTGGTCCAGGTCTGAGTTTAAGTCCTGGCTATCCTTGTTAATCTGTCTTGTTGATCTGTCTAATATTGACAGTGGAGTGTTGAAGTCTCCCATTATTATTGTGTGGGAGTATAAGTCTCTTTGTAAGTCATTAAGGACTTGCTTTATGTATCTGGGTGCTCCTGTACTGGGTACGTATATATTTAGGATCATTAGCTCTTCTTGTTGCATTGATCCTTTTACCATTATGTAATGTCCTCCTTTGTTTCTTTTGATCTTTGTTGGTTGAAAGTCTATTTTATCAGAGACTAGGATTACAACTCCTGCTTTTTGTTGATCTTCATTTTCTTGGTAAATCTTCCTCTTTCCCTTTATTTTGAGCCTATATGTATCCTTGCATGTGAGATGGGTTTCCTGGATACAGCATACCAATGGGTTTTGACTTTTTATCCAATTTACCAGTCTGTGTCTTTTGATTGGGCATTTAGTCTATTTACATTTAAAGTTAATATTGTTATGTGTGAATTTGATTCTGCCATTTTGATCCTAGCTGGTTGTTTTGCCTGTTAGTTGGCACAGTTTCTTCATTGTGTTGATGCTCTTTACCATTTGGTATGTTTTTGGAGTGGCTGACACTGGTTGTTCCTTTCTATGTTTAGTGCTTCTTTCAGGAGCTCTTGTAAAGCAGGCCTGGTGTTGATGAAATCTCTCAACAATTGCTTGTTTGTAAAGGATTTTATTTCTCCTTTGCTTATGAAACTTAGTTTGGCTGGATATGAAATTCTAGGTTGAAAGTTCTTTTCTTTAAGGATGTTGAATATTGGTCCCCACTCTTTTCTGGCTTGTAGGGTTTCTGCTGAGAGATCCACTGTGAGTCTGATGGGCTTCACTTTGTGGTCAACACAACCTTTCTCTCTGGCTGCCCTTAGCAATTTTTCCTTCATTTCAGCCCTGGTGAATCTGGTGATTATGTGCCTTGGGGTTGCTCTTCTTGAGGAATATATTTGTGGTGTTCTCTCTATTTCCTGGACTTGAATATTGGCCTGCCTTGCTAGGTTGGGGAAGTTTTCCTGGATAATATCCTGAGGAATGTTTTCCAGCTTTGATTCATTCTCTGTCACATTCAGGTATACCTATCAAATGTAGATTAGATATTTTCACATAATCCCATATTTCTTGGAAGGTTTGTTCATTTTCTTTTTATTCTTTTTTCTCTAATCATTTTATTTCATTGAGTTGATCTTCAATCTCTGATATCCTTTCTTCTGCTTGGTCAATTCAGCTATTGAAACTTGTGTATGTTTCATGAAGTTCTCGTGTTGTGTTTTTCACCTCCATCAATTCATTTATACTCATCTCTAAGCTGTTTATTCTCGTTAGCATTTCGTCATACCTTTTTTCAAGGTTCTTAGTTTCTTTGCATTACATTAGAACATGTTCTTTTAGCTCAGAGAAGTTTCTTATTACCACCTTCTGAAGACTGTTTCTGTCTATTCATCAGACTCATTCTCCATCCAGTCTTGTTCCCTTGCTGGTGAGGAGTTGTGATCCCTTGGAGGGGAAGAGGCGTTCTGGTTTTGGGTGTTTTCATCGTTTTTATGCTGGTTTCTTCCCATCTTTGTGGATTTATCTACCTGTGGTCTTTGTAGTTGGTGACTTTCAGTTGGGGTCTCTGAGTGGACATTCTGTTTGCTGATGATAAAGTTATTTCTTTCTACTTCTTAGTTTTCCCTCTAACAGGCCTCTCTGCTATAGGACTGCTGGAGGTCCACTCCAGATGCTGCTTTCCTGTGGCTCACCTGCAGTGGCTGCAGAATAGTAAGGGTTGCTGACCATTTCTTCTTCTGCTATCTTTGTCCCAGAAGGATACCCGCCAGATGTCAGCCTGGGCTCTCCTTTATGAGGTGACTCTTTGGATATATGGGGGTTGGGGAGCTGCTTGAAGACACAGTCTGTCCTTTATAGGAGCTCAGGTGCTGAGCTGTGAGCTCTGTTGTTCCATTCAGAGCTGCTGGGCAGGTACGTTTAAGTCTGCTGCAGCTGAACTCATAACCACCTTTTTTCCCCAGGTGCTCTGTCCTGGGAAGGTGGGGCTTTATTTCTCAGTTTTTGTCATGCTGCTGCCTTTTTTCAGAGATGCCATGCCCAGCGTGGAGGTAGATTGTGACTAACAGTCTGCCAGCAGAGGTGTTGCTGAACTGCCGTCGGCTCTGCCCAGCTGCTGTGTGAACCTCCTTGCAGTTTTGTTTATAGGGGTATAGTTAGAACTGCCTTGGTAATGGCGGTCTGCCTCAGTAATGGTGGAGTAATGGCAGACTACCTGGGAAGTAGTGGACTGCCTTAGTAATGGCAGATGCCCTTCCCCCACAGAGGTGGACCATCCTGGCTCCAGCTATGCTTGCTGTGAAACTCTCAATCCAGAGCATTTCAGATTGCTGGTCTTTCTGGGGGGTGGAACCGGCCAAGCCAGATCACCTGGCTCCCTGTTTTATTCCCTTTTTTTTTTTCAGTTGCGCGGGCGACTCTGTCTCCCAGGCATTCCAGTCGCCAGTTGAAAAGGCACCTGGATTTGTGTGAGTTTTTGTGCGAAGACCCGCTGTGCTGGCTCAAGCGGCTGTGCTGGGGGCTCATGGTGCTTTTCTGCCCGGAATCTCCTGGTCTGTGGGCAGTAAAAATTCATTTGGAAATGCGGTTATCACTCACCCTCTATGTTTTTGCTGGGAACTGCAGTCCAGAGCTGTTTCTATTTGGCCATCTTGGATCCCATCCAAGGAAGGCACTTTTAATAATATTCTCATAGACAGCACTCTAATTAATTAATGGAGATGAGAAATGAATATGAATGAAAACAATGCTAAATAATGACCAAAGGGTGAACTAGCTACGACATATTGTGTATAAGCATGAACTAGATGAGATACAGTCCCAGATGTGGCTTGAAAACATGGCCTCAAATTCTTTGACACTTCTGTTGAAGGACAGAATTTATGTTCTCTCCCCTTGAATCAGGGAGAGGCTGTGACTTGTTCAACCCACAGAGTATGCTGTAAGTGTTGCTCTGTAACATCCAAAGCTACATCATGAAAGATCATGCAACTTCTACTCCATTTGCTGGAAAACTCACTTTTGAACTCTGAGCAGCCTTTTAAGTAGTTCAGCTACTCTAAGACTGCCATGCAGCAGAGGGTACATGCAGGTTCTCCATTAGTCCCAGGTAAGGCTGTCCTTCAGCCTCCCCAAGCCAGGTGCCCACATTGTGAGGAAAGAAGCCATCTTGAAAGTGGATTATCTGACCCCTGCCATTCCTAACCCCTACTGTTGGAGTCATCCCAACATCCTTGCTGTGCTTCTTCCAAATTCCTAAAACATAAAATCCGTGATGGTCATTGTTTTATTCCTATAGGTTTAGGTTGGTTTGTTGTTTAGCAACAAATAACCAGGACAGGATTAAATAACAAGATATCAAAGGAGAGTGTGACTCGGCTAAGAAAATAATGATTATCACCCAAAGATGAATAAAGGGACTTCATAGTCTCTCTTGGGGAGAGGGATGGCATGTTTTCAGTTGCATGAGGGACAATTGCATATTGTGAAGGGAAAGCATTGTTTTGCTCTTGTCTTTATTTGGAAGTTACGTATGGTTAAAAGAAGTGTGTATGCATCCCAGGCTGACAAGGAGTAGACTCAGGTAGTTTCATACCATGTTAGCTAAACTGGAATGACCTTTCTCAGAATCTCCTTCCTACATGATTCCAGATTAGGAAAAGCTAAAAGAAAAATTAACACAAAATTGGGGAAATAGATGTGGTGAAGCAGCATTTTTATGCTCTGAAAGTCAGTGCTGGGTATCAGGCATCATGGTGGCTCATGCATGTTGTTATGTCTCTGCAGGCTCACCTGTTGGGATGGAATAGCACCTGGCCTTGCAGCTCCTCCAACGCCTAATGATCTTCTTTATTTTCTCTGAGTCCTGGGCCAGGTGCTTGAGTAGTTCTGCTTCTAAGGGCCCCAGCTTCTGCAGGTCACATGCATCATCAAGATTAGAGGTGATTAAAGACAGACATGGAATCTAGTTTGTCCCTATGGGTTCCACTTTGCCCCTGATTTCCCAAAATTCACACCTAGCTTTCCTTTTTTTTAAAAAAATAGCTTTTTAAAGGTTTTATTTTATTTTTAATTGATAAATAATAATTGTGTAAATTTATGAGGTACCTCATATATTTATGAGTTATGTTTTGATACATGCATACTTATGGGATGATCAAATCAAATGAATTAGCATGTAAATTACCTTAAATCTTAATCATTTATCTGTGATAAGAACATTTAAAATCCTCTCTTTTAGTGATTTTGAAACATACAATATTTTTAACTATAGTTACTGTGTGTTGTGTAATAGAACACCAGAACTTATGCCTCCTGTTTAAATGAAACCTTTTATGGGATCTATCAGTCAGGGTCTGATCAGAGAAGCAGACTCACTATCAGTATGGTAAAATAAATAATTTGTTATTTGTGTTAGGTCGTACAAACTGTGGAAGCCAGTGAAGTACTCTCTGCAAAGTGTTGCCTCTGTGTCTGGGTTAGGCCTAAAATCACTGTAGATCAGTCAGTCCTGCAATTAATAAGGAGAGCTGACCTATCAAAATCACACAGATTGAAAGTGGAGGGATAGAAAAAGATTTTCATGCAAATGAAAACCAAAAAAGAGCGGGATTATCTATGCTTATATCAGATAAAATAAAGTTTGTCAAAACTGGAAAAAGAGATGAAGAGGTAATTAAATGATGGTAAAGGGACCAGTCCAACAAAAGGATATAACAATAGCAAATATGTATTCACCCAGCACTGGAACACTCAAATATATATGGCAAATATTGACAGACCTAAAGAGAGAGATAGACTGCAATATATGAATAGTAGGGGACTTCAACATCTCACTTTTAGCAATGGATAGATTATCCAGGCAGAAAACAAATAAATGAACTTCAAAGTTAAGCTGTACTCTACATACAGGGAAGGGGCAAAAAACAAAAAAAACAAAAAAACAAAGTGAAGCTATACTCTAGATCAATTGCATCTAACAGACATTTCCTCCAACTGCTGCAGAATATGCATTCTTTTCATCAGCACTTGAAATAGATCATTTTTAGGCCACAAAACAAATCTCAACAAATTTTAAAAAGTTGATATCATATGAAGTATCTTTTATGACCACAGTAGAATAAAACTAGAAACCAATAACTAGAGGAACTTGGGAAACTGTACAAATACATGGAAATTAAACAACATGCTCTTAAACAGCAATGGGTCAATGAAGAATTTAAGGAAATTTAAAAATCTTTTGAAACAAATGAAAATGGAAACATTATATACCAAAATCTATGAAGTACAGCAAAAGCAGTAGAGAGAGGAGAGTTTATGGCAATAAACACCTACATCAAAAAGACAGAAAGACTCCAAATAAACAACCTAACTTCACCTGAAGGAACTACAAAAGCAAGAAGAAACCAAACCCAAAATTAGTAGAAAGAAAAAAATGACATTAAAGATCAGAGCAGACATAAATGAAGTTGAGACTGAAAAAAAGATACAGTACAAAAGATCAAGAAAATTAAAAGTTTTTTGAAAAAATAGAAGACCTTCCATTAGGTCTCATTTGAATGAGAGAAGATTCAAATAAATACATTCAGAATTGAAAAAGTAACGTTACAACTGACACCATAGAAATACAAAGGATTATGAGAGACTATTATGAATAATTATATGCCAATATAATTAGATAAATTAGACCTTCCATTAGGTCTCATTTGAATGAGAGAAGATTCAAATAAATACATTCAGAATTGAAAAAGTAACATTACAACTGACACCATAGAAATACAAAGGATTATGAGAGACTATTATGAATAATTATATGCCAATAAATTAGATAACCTAGAATAAGTGGATAAATTTCTGGACACATAAAACCTACCAAGGTTTAACCATGAAGAAATAGAAAACCTGTAAAGACTAATATTAATGAGTAACAAGATTAAAGCAGTACTAAAGACTTTCATCCAAAAAAAAAAAAAGTTCAGGACATGATGCTTTACTGCTGAATTCTACCAAATATTTAAAGAAGAACTAATACCAGTTTTACTAAAATTATTTCAAAAAATAGTTTAAAAGTATTCCTGTCCTCTTCTTCAGTTTTCTTGTTGTGTCTTTGAATAAATAACAAAAAACTACAGGCCAATATCTCCGATGAACATAGATGCAAGAATTCTCAACACAGTATTAGCAAATCAAATTCAGCACATTAAAAAGATAATTCACTAGTATCAAATGAGATTCATCTCAGGGATGGAAGTATGGTTCAGTAAAATGAGCAAATCGTTAAATCTCATATATGGTTCGTGAAAAACTTTAAATAAAAAAAAAGCAAATCAGTAATCATGATAAATTACATCAACAGAATCAAGGACAAAAACCAGATGATCTTTTCAGTAGATGCTGAAAAAACATGAGATAAAATTTAACAATCCTTTATGATGAAAACCCACAACAAATTGGGTACAGAGGGCACATACCCAACACAATAAAGGCCATACATGGCAGGCCCACAGATAATGTCACACTAAATGGGAAAAAGTAGAAGACCTTCCACTAACATCTAAATCCACACAGGAATGCCCACTTTAACTACCTCTGTTCAACATAGTACTGGAAGTCCAACAGCACAATTAGTCAAGAGAAAGAAATAAAGGGCCTGCAGATTGGAAAGGAAGAAGTCAAACTATCCTTGTTTGGAGATGGGATGATTTTATATTTAGAAAAATGTGACTACTCCACCAAAAAAAAAAAAAACGTTCTAAGAATTTATAAACAAATTCAGTAAATTTGCAGGATATAGAATAAACGCATCAAATAAGTAGTGTTTCCTTATGCTAACAGTGATCAATCTGAAAAAGTAATCAAGGCAACAATCCCATTTACAATAGCTACCAAAAAATACCAAGGAATAAATTTAACCAATAAAGCACAAGATCTCTACAAGAAAAACTAGGAAACACTGATGAAACAAACTGAAGAGGACACACACAAAAAAATGAAAGTATATCTCATGCTCATAGATTGGAGGAATTAATATTTTTTAAATGTGTATACTACTCACAGTGATCTGTAGATTTAATGTAAAATACCAATCAAAATACCTATGACATTTTTCACAGAAATAGAAAAACATTTCCAAAATTTATGTGGAAGCAAAAAATATCTAAAATAGCTAAAGCATCCTGAGCAAAAAGAACAAAGCTGGAGGGACCACAGACCTGATTTCAAAATCATACTACCTGATTTACAAAGTTATAGTAAACAAAACAATATGGTACTGGCAGACAATCAGACATATAAACTAGTGGAACAGAATAGAGAACACAGAAATAAATCCATGCACTTATACCCATCTCATTTCAACAAAAGTACCGAGAACATACATTGGGGAAAGGTTGGTGTCTTCAATAAATGGTGCTGTGAGAGCTAGATATCCACATATAAAAGAATGAAACTAGATCTCCATCTGTCACCATATATAAAAATCAAAATGAATTGCAGAATTAAATGTAACACCTGAAATTATGAAACTACAAGAAGGAAACATTGGGGAAACACTACAGGATATTGGCCTGGGCAAATAATTTTGAAGTAAGACCTGAAAAACACAGGCAGCAAAAGCTAAAAAGCTTCTGCAGAGGAAAAAAAACAAATGTTCAACATTAGGGAAATGCAAATTAAAACTACAACCCAATTAGAATGTCTATTATTAAAAAGACAAAAAATGCTGGCGAGGATGTGGAGAAAGGGGAATGTTTGTTCACTGTTTCTGGGAATGTAAAGTAGTATAGACATTATGGAAAACAGTATGGAGGGTCCTCAAACAATTAAAAGTAGAACTACTGGCCAGGCGCAGTGGCTCACACCTGTAATCCCAGCACTTTGGGAGGCCGAGGCGGGTGGATCACGAGGTCAAGAGATTGAGACCATCCTGGTCAACATGGTGAAACCCCGTCTCTACTAAAACTACAAAAAATTAGCTGAGCATGGTGGCGCCTACCTGTAATCCCAGCTACTCAGGAGGCTAAGGCAGGAGAATTGCCTGAACCCAGGAGGCGGAGGTTGCGGTGAGCCGAGATTGCGCCATTGCACTCCAGCCTGGGTAACAAGAGCGAAACTCCGTGTCAAAAAAAAAAAAAAAAAGTAGAACTACTATATGATCCACCAGTTCTGCTGCTGGGTGTATAACCAAAAGAAAGGAAATCAGTATATCAAAGATATCTGCCTTCACATGTTTATTGCAGCACTATTTTCAGTAGCCAGGATATGGAATGAACCTAAGTGTCCATTCACAGATTAATGGAAAAAGAAAATGTGGTGTATCCACACAATGGAATATTATTCAGACATAAAAAAGAATGAAGTCCTGTCATTTGCAGCAACATGGATGGAACTATAGGTTATTAGGTTAACTGAAATAAGCCAGGCACAGAAAGACAAACATTACATGTCCTTACTCATATGTGAGAGCTTAAAAAATTGGATTTCTAGCCAGGCTATGACTCATGTCTATAATCCCAGCACTTTGGGAAGCCAAGGCAGGCAGATCACGAGGTCAGGAGTTCAAGATCAGCCTGGCCAACTTGGTGAAACCCCATCTCTACTAAAAATACAAAAATTAGCTGGGCGTGTATCTATAATCCCAGCTACTCAGGAGGCTGAGGCAGGAGAATCACTTGAACCTGGGAGGCGGAGGTTGCCATGAGCCAAGATTGCGCCACTGCACTCCAGCCTGGGTGACAGAGCAGACTGCATCTCAAAAAAAGAAAAAAAAAAAAAGGATCTCGTAGAGGTAGTGGATAGAAGTGATTACCAGGGGCTGGGAAGGAAAGACGGAGAGGGTGATGAAGATAAACTGATTAATGGGTATATAAATACAGTTAGAAGGAGTAAGTTCTGATTCTGCAAGCCTCCCGAGCACATGTTGCAGCCAGCTCCCTTGCTGTCTGAATCTCCGGCCTCTCTCCACGCTATATTTCCAAAGTGTCTCTTTCTAACAAGGTGACGCTGGACAAGCTAGATGTGAAAGGGAATCCGGTCATTGTGAGAGTCGACTTCAATGTTGCTATGAAGAACAACCAGATAACAACCAACCAGAGGATTAAGGCTGCTGTCCCAAGCATCAAATTCTGCTTGGACAATGGAGCCAAGTCAGTAGTTCTTAGGAGCCACCTAGGCAGGCCTGATGGTGTCCCTATGCCTGACAAGTACTCCTTAGAGCCGGTTGCTGTAGAACTCAAATCTCTGCTGGGCAAGGATGTTCTGTTCTTGAAGGACTGTGTAGGCCCAGAAGTGGAGAAAGCCTGTGCCAACCCAGCTACTGGTTCTGTCATCCTGCTGGAGAACCTCCGCTTTCATGTGGAGGAAGAAGGGAAGGGAAAAGATAGTTCTGGGAACAAGGTTAAAGCTGATCCAGCCAAAATAGAAGCTTTCTGAGCTTCACTTTCCAAGCCAGTGGATGTCTATGTTAATGATGCTTTTGGTACTGCTCACAGAGCCCACAGGTCCATGGTAGGAGTCAATCTGCCACAGAAGACTGGTGGTTTTTGATGAAGAAGGAGCTGAACTTCTTTACTAAGGCCTTGGAGAGCCCAGAGAGGCCCTACGTGGCCATTCTGGGCAGAGCTGAAGTTGCAGACAAGATCCAGCTGATCAATAATATGCTCGACAAAGCCAATGAGATGATTATTGGTAGTGGAGTGGCTTTTACCTTCCTTAAGGTGCTCAGCAACATGGAGATTGGCACTTCTCTGTTTGATGAGGAGGGAGCCAAGATTGTCAAAGACCTAATGTCCAAAGCTGAGAAGAATAGTGTGAAGATTACCTTGTCTGTTGACTTTGTCGCTGCTGACAAGTTGGATGAGAATGCCAAGACTGGCCAAGCCACTGTGGCTTCTGGCATACCTGCTGGCTGGATGTGCTTGGACTGTGGTCCTGAAAGCAGCAAAAGTGTGCTGAAGCTGTCACTCGGGCTAAGCAGATTGTGTGGAATGGTCCTGTGGGGTGTTTGGATGGGAAGCTTTTGCCTGGGGAACCAAAGCCCTCATGGACAAGGTGGTAAAAGTCACTTCTAGGGGCTGCATCACCATCATAGGTGGTGGAGACACTGCCACTTGCTGTGCCAAATGGAACACAGAGGATAAAGTCAGCCATGTGAGCACTTGGGGATGGTGCCAGTTTAGAGCTCCTGGAAGGTAAAGTCCTTCTTGGGGTGGATGCTTTCAGCAATATTTAGTACTTTCCTGCCTTTTACTTTCTGTGCACAGCCCCTAAGTCAATTTAGCATTTTTTTTTTCATCTCAATGTGGCATTAGCCAAAACCTTCCATGTCAAGATTCAGCTAGTGGCCAAGAGATGCAGTGCCAGGAACCCTTAAACAGTTGCACAGCATCTCAGAACTGTACCTGGATATGCCTACATTCTTCAAGATTCCATTTGAATTTCTTAGTGACTAAACCATTGTGCTTTATAGAGTGCATACATTTATATTTTGCCTGTTAGTGAGCTGTGTTAGCTTAGTTCTCTTTTTATGTAGCTTATTCTGATTAGCTTTGTCACTGTTTGACTACTCAGTGTGGAAACAAGATGAAATTCCATTTGTAGGTAGGGAGGTGAAATTGATAATCCATTAAATAAACGATAAAAGTGTCCATTGAAACCATGAAAAACAAAAAAGGAATAAGTTCCGGTATTTGATAGTACAGGAGGAAAATTATAGTTAATAATTGTTTATTGTATATTTGAAAATACTAGAAGGGAAAGATTATAATGTTTTCAACACAAAGAAATGACAAATATTTGAGGTGATGGATATCCCAATTATCTTTATTTGAACATTATACATTGTATATATGTATCAAACTATAACTTGTATCCCAAAAATATGTACAACTTTTTATTTGAGATCTATCTATCTATCTCTCTAGCTATTTTTTTTTTTTTTTTGATGCAAAGCTTTGCTCTTGTTGCCCAGGCTGGAGTGCAAGAGCGCCATCTCAGCTGACTGCAACCTCTGCCTCCCGAGTTCAAGCGATTCTCCTGCCTTAGCCTCCCAAGTAGCTGGGATTACAGGCACACACCACCACGCTCAATTCATTTGTGTATTTTAGTAGAGATGAGGCTTCATCATGTTGGCCACGTTGGTCTCGAACTTCTGACCTCAGGTGATCCACCTTCCTCAGCCTCCCAAAATGTTGGGATTACAGGCATGAGCCACCATGCCCAGCTGTGACTGCTTTTCTGATGGGAGCCTAATAAATATATACCATAAAAATGATTCATAAAAAGCTAGCCGTGGCAGCTACCTTAGAGTGCATCTCGTTTACTCCTCATTTAATGAATAGGGAAACTGAGGTCCCAAATGTGATTTACACAAGTGGCACATAAATGAGTGGTTGAACCAGTTTGCTAACCTACACATTAGGTCTATGACCTAAGTATTTGCCAGATTTCTCTGACCTATGGAATTGTGACTGGCCTGCTATATCGGATCATAATAGTCATTTAATTGAGCCCCTCTATCAGGTACTGCACCAAGTATCCAACTGTGCTAAATTTAACATAGATTATTTTACTTAATCCACATGTCCTCCAGTATAGATCCTAAATTTGAGTTACTTTTCTTCATTTCCACTACCACAAATGGTCCGGCTGTCTTTCACCATCACTTGGATAAATGTCATTACTGGTCTCCCTGCTTCTGCCATTGCTCACTGACAATCTCTTCTCTACACAGCAAAGGGGATCTTTTAAAACCAGCACCATAGATCATATTTCTTTCTTGCTTAAAACCCATCAGTGGTTTCCCGTTGCTGAGGGAATAAAATTTGTCAGAGCACAAAGACCTCTGAGATCTGACCCCACCTCTCCTCTTCAGTCGTACTCTCTGTCTTGCTCACCTCCAGCCACCTTGACGTTTCCTCTTTCTAAAACATGCTGAGCTAGTTCTTGTCATAGGGTCTTTGCTCTCCTCTGCCTAGAATGCCTCTCGTAGATCTTCCCATGTCTACTCCTTCCTGACAGATGTCATTTCCTCTGAGAGGTCTTCCCGGAACATTTGTGTCTCATCCTTTCCTTCAGTTACTCACTCCTTAACCCCATTTTATTTTTTCTGAAGTATATAATAATGTATATCACTGTCTTGAGTATTTATCTACTTGTTAATTTTTTCTCTCTCCTAAGTAGAACATAAACTTCATGAAGATAGGGTCTACAACTGGGCGCAGTGGCTCACACCTGTAATCTCAGCACTTTGGGAGGCTTAGGTGCACAGATCACAAGGTCAGGAGATTGAGACCATGCTGGCCAACATGGTGAAACCCTGTCTCTACTAAAAATACAAAAATTACAGGCATGGTGGCACATGCCTGTAATCCCTTCTACTCAGGAGGCTGAGGCAGGAGAATTGCTTGAATCTGGTAGGTGGAGATTGCAGTGAGCTGAAATCACACCACTGCACTCCAGCCTGGGCAACAGAGTAAGATTCTGTCAAAAAGAAAAGAAGAAGAAAGAAAGAGAGAAAGAGAGAGAGAGAGAGGGAGATAGACAGAGAGAGAAAGAAAGAAAAACAAATGTCAAGCCAATGTAAAGAAACAGTAGCAGCTGATAGTATCCATTAGACTATCAGAGACCTAGAAGGAATCTTCCAGATCATCTGCTACTGAACACCACTTAACGGATAAAGCAGTTGAGACCCAGTCAGTGGAAATGACTTATATAATATAGGGTTAAAACTAGAGGTTCCTTACCCTGTTACCAGCACCCTCCTCACCATATCATTCTGTCTTTCCTCCCCTTACCTTCTCCAGAAACTAGGATTTCTGTGGAAACCAGGTAAATAGCAGCCCTTTCCTGTTCTCTATACTCCTGCCGCACGTTGTCATTCACTCACTAAGAATGAATAGACATTCCCTGCCTGCCTGTCCTTCAGAGTGGCCAGTCACTCCTCTACCTCTGCCATCCCATTTCTCCTTCCTCCTTGTCAAAACATTTGTGTTTAGGAAGACATTGTATTGAATGACTTTCTCATTTCTGCCCCTGTGACACAGTTTAAGCCTTCATTGAGGGACAAGCTAATGAGGTCTGAATTATAGCATCCACATGAGACCAGAGTGGTAGAGGCTGTGTGACTCAGAGAATGTCAAAAGTGGAAGATAACTTAGAGACCAAAAGGTCTACCTCATCACCTTATCTTGCACATAAATGTAGATACCAAGAGAAAGGGAAATGTTAATTAACTGTCCATGCTGATATTGCTAGTTAGATGCAGAGCATGACTAGAACCCAGGCTTTCTGACTTTCCAGTTCAGAACTTACTAGTAATACATTTCACTGAAGCCTTGGCACTCAGAACACAAGGGATATAGGGAGCCCCCAGGAAAGGATGTTGACCAATTGATAATAATTTCCAGCAAGGAAATGAAGAAATTCTGTTTCTTCCTTAGGGGAATTCCCCACCACAGTAACCCTCTCCAGGAAAAACAAAAGCAAAAACAAAATTTCTTTATCATCCTAGGGATTTCATGAAAATTGAAGAGATAAATATATGAAGGTCCTTACCACTGGGCTTGGAAAATACTGTTAGATGTCTTTTCCCTCCAGCTTTATTGAGGTGTTTTTGACAAACAAAAATTATATATATTTATGGCATAAGTATCATATTTTGATACATATATATACCATGAAATGATTACCACAGTAAACCTAATTTACATTTCCGTCACATTTCACATAGTACCTTTTCTGTATGTGTGTGGTGAGAACACTGAAGATCAAATCTCTTAGCAAATTTCAAATGTACAGTACATTATTATAAACTGTAATCATCATGCTATACATTAGGTCTCCAAAACTTACGCATTCTGCATATCTGAAATTTTGTATCCTTTGCCCAACATCCTCCCATTTCCCCAATCCCTCAGTCCCTGGCAACCACCAGTCTACTCTCTGTTTCTATGAGTTTGAGTTTTTTAGTTGCCATGCATAGGTGAGATTATGCAGTAATTGTCCATCTGTGTCTGGCTTATTTCACTTAGCATAATGTCCTCCAGATTCATACATGTTGTTAAAAATGAAAAGATTTTCCTTTTTTATAAGGCTGAATAATATTCCTCTGTGTGTATGTGTGTGTGTGAAATTTTCTTTATCCTTTTACCTATCACTGATGGTAGTTTGATTCTATATGTTGGCTATTGTGAATAGTGCTGCAGTGAACATAGGGGTAGAGATATCTGAGATACTGATTCCTTTTCCTTTGGATATATAGCCAGACGTGGGATTGTTGGAGCATATTATAGTTCTATTTTTAATTTTTTGAGGATATACTGATTTCCTTTCTTTTGGTTATTATTTTGCATAATAGCTTTACCAGTATACATTCCCACTAACAGTGGACCAGGATTCCCTTTTCTCCACATCCTTACCAACACTTGTTATATTTTGTCTTCTTGATGATAGATTCTAACAGATGTGAGGTAATATCTCGTTGTGGTTTTGATTTGCATTTGTCTGATGATTAATAATGTTGAGCACCTTTTCGTATACCTGTTGGCCATTTTTATGTCTTTTGAGAAATGTCCATTTAGCACTGTTGCCCATTTTAAAAATCGGGTTGTTTTCTTGCTATTGAGTTGAGTTTCTTGTGTATTTTGGATTTAACCCCTTATCAGATACATTGTATACAAATATTTTTATCCCATTATATAAGTTATCTTTTCATTTTGTTTATTGTTTCCTTTGCTGTGCAGAAACTTTTTAGTTCAATGCCATCCCATTAGTTTATTTTTGCTTTTGTTGTCTGTTCTTTTAGGGTCATTTAAAAAAATTCTGCTGGGCACAGTGGCTCATGCCTGTAATCCCAGCATGTTGAGGAGCAAGTAGGCAAGTAGATAATGTGAGGTCAGGAGTTCAAAACCAGCCTGGCTAATATGGCAAAACCCTATCTCTACTAAAAATGCAAAAATTAGCCAGGTATGGTGGCAGGCACCTGTAATCCCAGCTACTCGGGACGCTGAGGCAGGAGAATTGCTTGAACCCAGGAGGGAGAGATTGCAGTGAGTCTAGATCGTGCCATTGCACTGCAGCCTAGACGATAGAGCAACACACGGTCTCAAAAAAATAAATAAATAAATAAAAACAACAACAAAAAAAAAACAAGAAAAAAATATATTGCCCAGACCAATGTCAAGAATATTTTCTCTATCTTTTCTTCTATAGTAGTTCAAGTCTTACATTTAAGACTTTTTGTTTTTGTTTCTTTGTTATTTTGTGGGGTTCTTTTTTTTTTTTTTTGGTACAGATGGGGTGGGGAGGGAGAGTCTCATGATGCTGCCTAGGCTGGTCTTGAACTCCAGGCTTCAAACAGTCCTCCTTCCTGGTCTTCCAGCGTACTGAGATTACAGGCATGAGCCACCATGCTCAATCACATTTAAGTCTACAATTCATTTTGAGTTCGTTTTTGTATGTAGTTTAAGATACGGTCTAATTTCATTTTCTGCATGTGGATATCCAGCTTTCCCAGGACCATTTATTAAATAGATTTGCTACTTTAAAAAGTCTTTACAGAAATTAGCCAGGTGTGGTGGTGGGCACCTGTGGTCCCAGCTACTCAGGAAGCTGAGAGTTAAGAATTGCAGGAGGCAGAGGTTGCAGTGAGCCAGGATCATGCCACTGCACTCCAGCCTGGGCAGTAGTCCTTAAGTAGCTGACCTGGTTCCTGAGCAAGACGCTGTCTCAAAAAAAAATTCTTTGTTATTGAGGTTTGAGAATTTGATTATAATGTCTTGGTGAAGATCTATTTGGGTTTTCTGGGGAGCTTTATGTATCCGAATGTTTATTTCCTTCTCCAGATTTTAAGAGTTTTCTGTTATTTCTTTTTTTAAATAAGCTTTTTGCCCCTTTCTCTTTCTCTCTCCCTTCTGAATATCCTATAATGTTAGTATTGGTTCACTTGATGTTGTCCCATAAATCCTATAGGCTTTCTTCCCTCTTTTTGGTTATTTTGTTGTTGTTGTTGTTTTCTTGCTGGATAATTTCAAATGACCTGTCTTTGAGATCACTGATTCTTCTGATTGACTGAGTCTGCTGTTGAAGATCTCAGTGGAATTTTTCAGTTTAGTCATTGTATTCTTCAATTCCAGAATTTTAAAAAGTAATTTCTATTTGTTGAACTTCTCATTTTGTTCGTGTATTGTTTCTGTGATTTTTGTTTGTTTAATTGTTTATCTGTTGTCTCTTATGGCTCAATGAAATTCTTTAAAACAATTATTTTTAATTGTTTGTTAGGCAGTTCATAGATATCCATTTCTTTAGAGTTGATTACTTGTGCTTTATTTTGTTCATTTGGTGGTAATCCTGGTGTTCTTATGTTGGTGTCTATGCATTTGAAGAAGTAATACTTTTTCCCACCTTTGCAAACTAGCTTCAGCAGAGAAAGACCTTCACTAGTCAGCCTATCCAGTGATACTGGGTGGACTAATTGGTGAGATTTATGGATGGGCTTGCTGTTGGAGTCCTCAAGTAGCTGACCTGGTTTCTGGGTCTGTGAATGCGTGGCCTGGTGTCTGAGTCCACAGTGGGCAGCTTGGTACCTGAGTCTGCAGGGTGGCCTGAAGGTCTACTTGGGTAAACCTGTAGCTCAGGTCTATATGGGTGAGCCTGGTACCTCGGTCTGCAGGGCAGGCCTGAATCCTGAGTCTGCTAGAGTTTGGGCTGTGGAAGATGGCTTGGAGCATGAATTTGTGGTTATCAGCCTTGCACCTGGGGCTATAGGAGCCAGCCTGGCACTAGAGTGGGCCTCTGTTAGCTTTATTTCACATGTTTCTTGTGGCATTGAGTTCAAACTTGCCTGTGTTAAAGCATTTAAGTTAAATAATTTTTCACTCTCATTTTAAAGTTATCTTACAACTTTTAATCAAGGTGATACTGTGGTAAAGCTCTAGGGACATAATTTGTTTTACCTTTTTGGTGAATTGCACTCTTTAGAATTATACATTGTGTCATTCTTTATCCTATGGTGGGGCAGCAAATAATAGCTCAGGTGCTTTACATGTGCTAAGCTAATATGATACTCTAAAAGATAAGAACTATTGTTGTGACTATTTATCAGAAAAGAAAATTTGTAGGGATCAAGGCATTGGCCCAAGGGGGCCAATCAGATCTATCTGTCAATATGGGGCCAAATCAGATCTATCAATATCTACTACTAGCAAATTAGGGCCAGAGAGATGTTAGTAATTCTAACTTAGCATTGTATTAGTTATGTGGTATGGGTCAACTCAGTGTTCATGAGCCTCACTGTTCATATATCTAAAATAGAGGATAATAAAAATTTGTGAGGGACTGGTGTAAGAATGGGTATATGACATAATTCTAGCCAATGAGATTGAAATAGATATGGGGGTGGCGAATTTAGAGGGCTCACCTTTTGGGATATTTTCCCCAAGTTTTAGAAAGGGTGTGGCAAAAAGACCAATCTCCTCCATTTACTCCAGCTTTTGGATGTTGTGTGAAGAAGTGATGGCTGGAACTGTGGCTGCTTTCTTGCTACCAGAAGAGGTATAGGCCAAATGATAAAGATGACTATAATGGTAAATTTTATGTCAACTTGACTGGGACAAATAGTACCCAGATATTTGGTTGAACATTATTTTGGGCGTTTCTGTGAGAGTGTATTTGGATGAGTTTAACATTTAAATCAAGAGATAGACTGAGTAAGGCAGATTGCCTTCCCTGATGACTTAATCAGTTAAAGGCATGCATAGAACAAAATGGATGACCCTCCTCAGAATAAAAGAGAATTTCTCCTCCCTGATTGCCTTCAAGCTGGGTCATCAGTTTCTTTCCTACCTTTGGACTGGAACTTAAATGTCAGCTCTTTTTGGGTTTCATGCTGCTGGCCTGCAGACTAGAACTACACTATTGGCTCTCCTGGTTCTTAGGCCTTCAGACTCAGACTATAACTATGCCATCAGCTCTCCTGGGTTTTCAGCTTTCCAGCTTACCCTGAAGAGCTTGGGACTAAGCAGATTCCATAATCATGTGAGCCATTTCTTCATAATAAACACACACACATACACTATTTGTTCTGTTTCTCTGGAGAACCCTGACTAACACAATGAGAGAACAGGAAAATGGAAAGAACATGGTCCTTGCAGATGTGGTTGAGTTAGTGAATTAATCAACCTAAAAAATTCTGTCAGGACACAAGGTTAAAAGAAATACTTTTTTATTCTCGTCATAGCTACTTTTACTTGGTTTCCTATTTCTTGCATCTGAAGGCATCACAATAGAAATCCAACTAAGGACTGTTGTGAAAATTTAATGGTGGCCAATAAATATTAGTTCTCTTCCCAGCATTTAAATGATAGCTCAAGGCATACTTCTTTATGATAATAATCCCTTGAGTGATATAGTCTTCTGTTTGTCACAGAGAGATTCCATAGACATTTTTCTACTAGACTGTGAGTTTCTTAAAAGTAGAAATAAGTTTGTCTCTATTTCTAGTACAGGTGTTGAATGTTTCTTAGACTACATCTTTTTATTATTATTATTATTATACTTTAAGTTCTAAGATACATGTGCAGAACGTGCAGAGTTGTTACATAGATATACATATGCCATGGTGGTTTGCTGCACCCATCAACCCATAATCTACATTAGGTATTTGTCCTAATGCTATCCTTCCCCTAGTTCCCTACCCCCCGACAGGCCCCAGTGTGTGATGTTCGCCTCCCTGTGTCCATGTGTTCTTATTGTTCAACTCCCACTTATGAGTGAGAACATGCGGTGTTTGTTTTTCTAAAAATATGAAACACTTCACGAATTTGTGTGTCATCCTTGCACAGGGGCCATGCTAATCTTCTCTGTATCATTCCAGTTTTAGTGTATGTGCTGCCAAGGCAAGCACTAGACTACATCTTTTAATGGGTTTGATCCTCAATAACATTGCTGCTCACTTGGAAGTAATGACCTAGGAGCTGGGCAAAGTTAGCTTGACACAACTGTAGATGTATACCTCATAGTAGAGCTGTTGTTATAGAACAGTTAGTTTGGTTCTTTGATTGGCAAACCTTATGTTGACAAGAATGTGCTTACATGTTAACTGCTATTATGCTATTATTTAAGGCCTATGCTATGTTAAAGGTACCAGTTTAACTTAATAACCAGGTGGCCTATAATTGAACCATTGTATAGAAACTCCATGACTGTTAGGACTGCCACTAAGGACAGACTTAGGATGCTTGGAAGGGCTTGGTCTACCTCAGGGCTCTGGGAAAGCAACAGAAAATGCTATATATGATTCTGAAAGGTAATCTAGAATTTCAAGGATAGTTATCCATTACCTAGCTCCTTCTGCCTTCTGGAGTGTATGTCCTTCTATACACTATAGGCCAGAAATAGGAAAGAGACAGGGAAAAAAGGATCCCTGTAAGTGACAGGTTTGTGTATATATAAGGGGGAGAAAGGTGGAGTGGGGGCAGGTTATCATGAGAAAGGAAGCCTATCGCTGTGTATCTTTTGGCTTCTCCCCAGAAGAGCCTTTCTAAGGAGCTTTCAACTCTTTACCAAGACTCCCATGTAGACTTTGTGAATGAAGAGAATCCTTAACCAAGGAGCTTTTTTTCTGCTCAGCAAGCCTGTGAAAAAATGATTATTTCAGACAGTTGTTCCCTAGTTTAACCTCTAGAGGTTCTAGAATCTAGAAGGTCAGGTGCACGGTACAGGAAATTGCATTTTCATTCATGTATCCCAGGTGATGGTGTTAGTAATTTTTCAGACTTTACTTTGGGTATTACTAATACAGGAAACATCTGAGGTAGGCAACTTATTTTGAGAAGGCCCCTGACAGCTAATTACCATGACCTAAAATATCTTTGTTAGGGTCTGCCTGAGAGAGTAGAGAATGTAAGTAGAAATTGAGTCTAGAGACCATGATGCTTAAATGTTTTCTTTAGGAGTTTCTCATGGTCTCCTCTGCTCACAACAGGAATCTGAACCCTAAATAAAGGGTTGCTTCTAGCCCATTTTCTGTGAGAATTAGTAAAGCCATTATCTAGGTAGATACCATCCTGTGGGGTTCATGGCTTGGAAAGGGAAGTAAGGCTAGATTTTAGTCCCACTTGCCCAAATCAGGGTATTCTTGTGCACTGTACAATCTGTACAACTGTACAGGATGTTCTTATGAAACCCTTCTACTGGTTTTCACTGAGGACGGAGCATTTGAAGATTAATAAAATAAACAAAATGAGCTCTTTGGGGTACCCAATAGAGCCCTAGACAAACAGATTATTTTTATTCCTGAGTTCCAAATAAATTAGTCAAAATATTACCTGTATTGGTGAGAGAGGCTAGACTGGTCAGTGAGTGCAGTAGCTCTAGTGGTAGCTGCCCTTTGTAACCGAACTTGTATAGACATCACGTACTGAATTTATATTATTTCTAAACCCCCTCCCCAAATTTTGGAGTTAAATATTATGATCCCCATTTTGTAGATGGGGAAACTGAGTTAGTAAGTTAGAGAAGCAGGATTCAACCTAGATCTGATGAGACCCAAAGCTCCCAGCTTCTTATTTGTCACTGCTGCTTGTGGGGAACCAGCTGGAACATCTACAACCAAAACCCAATTAAACTGACCCACAATTCTTATGAGATTTCCGAAGTTGTATTCTGGCAGAGCTTTTCTCTTTCTCCAAGGTTCTCCTCTGGCACTGGCCAGAAGCCCTGGCTCCTCCAGCAGATGCAGAAATGTGAAAAGCCTCGGGTCCTTCCAATTCCAGGTTATTTTTCGTTGCCTCTGGGAGCACTACGTCTAATGCCAGCACAGATGTACTATTTTGAAACTACATGCATGTCTCAGAAAACTCAGGCAGAGTGCCATTCAAGGTTGTATTTTATGTCATCACCCCACAGTGCTGTATCACTGCTACTGTCCTTCAGTCTGGGCCTTGCTGTCTATGGAGAAGAGTTGCTTTATTTAGTGTTTACCTCCCGAGCATGTTGGGAAAACCACATTCACAAAACCCAAAGGTATAGGCTGCTTTCATTATTGAAAATCGCTCTCATCATTGCAAAGATACATTTTTGCATGTGATAGTTCTTGTCTTAGGTCATGTTCCTTAGAAACCAACCCTGAGGTTGGGATTTGTGCTCAAGTGATTTATTGAGTGTTTTTAAGAAGGGGAGTGAGAGAAGCAGAGCAGGACAGAGAAAGGGGTTAAGCAAGAATTTGGCTTCTACTGACGTCTTGCTTCAGCCTGATCTCATGAGGAGCACCGAATCACAAATTGTACCACAGAGTTAAACCCACTTTAAGGTTGAGGGTGGCAGGGCTGACCTTTTGTACTCCCCACGACAGTTAGTCATGGGTCACTGGCTGCAGAGATCAGGTCTGTGTCTGCATGTGTATGTAGCCTTCTGGTCAAGGTGGCTCCCATTAGCTCAAGGTCTCTTCCTCATGGCCAAGGGCAATTCTCCAGAGAAAGTGGTAGCTGTGAGTTGTATCAGCCAACTCTTCCAGCAGCTGGGGGTAACTGCCTGGGTACACTGGCTGGTAAAGGGGATCTGGACAGGACACCAATAACACTTCTCATCATAAGACATAAGAGTCATTTGAATATGAGTATGGGTTAACTAATCTCAGAGTTCACAGAGAGTATGCCTCATTATATATTCCTTTCTATGTATTTAATTGGTGAGTAAACCAAAGTGAAAATCACATAGCAAAATAGTCCTACGATTCCAAGTTGCTGTAAGTAAAGATAATATTCAGGTAACTTCACCCTATTTCAACATTCAGCCAGCCTGCTGAAACACGTACCTTTGGATGTTACAGCATATGCTCCATTTTATATGCATTTTCATGACCAACAATGTAGTTTGGTCTTACAGTATAACCAATAGGTGGCACCAGAAACACCCACAGTTATTCCAACTACATAGTATGTATATGTGTGCTAAAATTTCAGTCCCTCTCTACTTAGTTTTTTCATGTTGAAAAGGAACTCATAATATTAAATCTAAACCCGAACTTGGTAACTTACAATTTCCCATTTGCGATTTGACCTCTTCCTTGTAGGGTTATGTGAGCATGAAAAAAAATAGGGTGATAGGGGCAGTCGATTCAGAAAGAAAACATCTATTCATTAGCAAAAGGAAGGAAAAAAGACTGGAGCCCTGCATCCTTTTCCTTCAAGGTCTCTTGAGTGTATAAATGCCGAAGATTATTAGGAAATATTTGAATAACAGGATAAAAAAGTCAAGGATACTGCCTCCAAAACATGAACTTTATTCCCCACTGAAAACAGACTTGGATGGCAACCAAGTTGTTCAAGGATTGCCCTGGCCAATATCTGACCACAGGGTTCCACTCCGGGAAAGGTTTTTGAGTCCAGCATTCACCATTTCCAAGTTTGTTTCTTTTGAAGTTTGTACTTTATTGTTGGTGAAGGGAAGTAAATGGGGGGGGGGGTGCTACATCTTCCAATTTTTTTCCCAGCAATCCAGCATTGTGCTCTTTTTCTACATCAGACTATTGCAAGGAGCAGAATGACTTAGAGGAAAAAGTACTGAACTGGAAACTGGGCTGCAATACACTTAATGTTTACCAAGTATTTTTGTAATCATTATTTGGCCCTCCAACCATATTAAAAGTGGGTATATTGAATTTCAGAAAGGTCCTTTAGCTAGCAAGGACCTTAACCCAGTTCATCTGACCCCCAATGCCAAGGCTAAATCTAGTTGTGTTGTTATGGGCTCGCCATATAAATTGGACAACTCATTTCACCTCACTGGCCTTTAGTTTCCTCTACAACATAAGGAGCTGGACTGTATGGCCCCAGCACATCTTCCAGCAAGATGTCTCCAGATCCTGAATAGTACGTGTGGAGTGAAGTGTCTTGTGTACTCATTGGGACTGGAGGTGTGGTTTGGCACAGTCAGTAGGAAGGGAGGGTAGAGCTCACTTTGATAGTGTTCCAGAGTGGAAGGTGACAGGGCTATTATACAATGCGTTCGACAGTCTGGTTCTTGCATTTTGGGGGGGAAAATCAATGCCAGGTTTTGATTAGCCTTTCCTATACCTGTCGTCAGCTTATTATGCAGTAAACATCATGCCTTTAGCAGCTTTCCTTTCCAAATGAAATGATCCTAAGGTTTGGAATTTCTCTTTACATGGCATGCTCTTCTGCCCTGCATACCACAAATTATTTTCACTGCCCTTCTCTGAACCATTGCTATTTTTGCTCTGCCTTTTTGATAGCAGGGCTGATTAAAGAGTGATTTTATTCTTTTAAAGATTAGCTACCAAGATAGAGGCAACAGGACTATTCAAGGATACATTAACTTTCTTGCTCATAAACCTTCATCATGTGAACAGAAAAGTCAGGAAAGGGGAAGAAAGGAAACTAACTTTGAGTGTCTACAATAGATCAAGTTTTCTTCTAGATCCATTTGATATCTTGTTTCCCTTCATTCTCTCAGGTGGGAGGCAGTACTGTGTAGGGGTTACATGCCTAGCCACTTGAGTCAGATAGACCTGGCTTCTCTTCAAGGCCTGAGTGCTACCTTACCATGTAACTCTGAGAAATCTATGCAACTTTTCTAAGCTTTGGTTTCCTCAGTAAGACAACATCCATAAAGTACTTAGTATTAGCCCAGAGTAAGTGCTCAATGAATGTTAACTCTCTTCTTGACCACCCTAAAGAGTACACCTTATCTACTTCATACTGATTTTTAAAAACCTAAGGTTCTAAGAAGCTAAGTAAACAAATTTCAGACCTCTATTGATCTGACACTGATGGGTATCTGTTGTTTCTCTCTCTCTCCCTCTTTTTTTTTTTTTTTTTTTTTTTTTTCAAGACAGAGTTTCACTCTTGTCACCCAGGCTGGAGTGCAATGGCGCAATCTTGGCTCACTGCAACCTCTGCTTCCTGGGTTCCAGAGGTGGCTCATGCAGAGATTCTCCTGACTCAGCCTCCTGAGTCAGGTGCCCACCACCACACTTGGCTAATTTTTTATTTTGTATTTTCAATAGAGATGGGGTTTTACCATGTTGGCCAAGCTGGTCTTGAACTCCTGACCTCAGGTGATCCGCCAGCCTTGGGCTCCCGAAGTGCCGGGATTACAGGCGTGAGTCACTGTGCTGAGCAGATATCTATTGTTTCTTTTTCCCAGAACCACTCTTTATTCAGGGAACCCATTCCTCCTCCCACCCCTGTTCTGCTTTGTTTTGCTAGAACAGATTTTATAAGGCTCAAGAGTAAACTCTGGAGCAGATAATATGGTTCAAATCTCAGCTCTGGCCAGGTGTGATGGCTCATGCAGGTAATCCCAGCACTTTGGGAGGGTTAGGTGGGTGGATCACTTGAGGCCAGGAGTTCAAGACCAGCCTGGCCAACATGGTGAAACCCTGTCTCTACTAAAAATACAAGAATTAGCTGGGTGTGGTGGTAAATGCCTATAATCTCAGCTACTTGGTAGACTGAGGTGTGAGAATTGCCTGAACCCCAGGAGGCAGAGGTTGCAATGAGCAAGATCGTGCCATTGTACTCTAGCAAAACTCCATCTAAAAAAAAAAACCTAATCTCTACCACTTATTGGCTATATAACGTTTGAAAGATTCCTTAACCTTTCTGTACCTTAGTTTCTTCATTTATCAAATGAGAGTGTCAAAAGTCTACCACTTGGATTCCTGTGAAGATTAAATAAGCTGATAGGAATGAAGTGCTTATAGCAGTGCCTCATGCATGGTAAATGCTCAGGAACTATAAAGCCTCTTTCTTCTCACCCTACCTGTCTCCCAGTGATAGGGCTGGCCACATGACTCAGATCTGACCATCAGAGTGTCTTTCGTATCTTCGTGTTTACCATAATTGGTCTAGGGCAAGGTCAGCAACATTTTTCTGTAGAGAAGATAGCAAATATTTTAGGCTTTGTGGGCCATGCGGCCTCTTTCACCACTGCTCAACTTGCTGTGACAGGGGAAAACCAACCATAGACAATACAGAAACAAATGGGTGTGATTGTGTTCCAATAAAACTGAAATTTATGGACCTTGACATTTGAATTTCATATAATTTTCAGGTGTTTTAAAATATTACCCTTCTTTTATATTTTTCCCCAATCATTTAAAAATGACAAAACTGGCCGGGTACGGTGGTGCATACCTATAATCCCAGCACTTTGGGAGGCTGAGGCGGGTGTATCATGAGGTCAGGAGTGCAAGACCAGCCTGGCCAACATGGTGAAACCCCATCTTTATGGAAAAAAAAAAAAAAAAAACACAAAACTATTTTTAGTTCACATACTGCCCCAAAACAGGAGTCAGGCTGGATTTGGCTGGTGAGTCACACTTTGTTGACTCCTGGTCTGGGTATGGGTGTGTGACCCACAAAGGGCCAAAGTCCTGCCATGGGATTTAAGACATGGATGCTGGAAGAGAGTGTGTGCCTTTTTCTTTTGGATCGAGATTACCGTGGCCATCTTCGTTCCCACAGGTAGAGTTGCTGTGTATGGCAGGAGGAATGAAGCCGACAGCAAAAAGAATCAGAGCTAAGCAGAGCCAGCTAAGAAGTAAAGACAGAGACACCAAGTCCTGAAAACTTTGTCTGAGCCTCTAGATCTAGCCATGCCTATTAGTTCCATGAGCCAATGATTACTTTTTATTTTTTCTAAGGTAGTTTGAGTCAGGTTTTGGTCACCTATAGTGGAGCTCTGATAGATATTTAAGGGCTTGTTTTTCTTACACAACATAATACCACTGTATGTAATTATTTTGAAACAGAGAACACTAGCCTGTATTGTGTAGTTACCATGTGCCAGGCAATTTGATAGGTGCTTTCACATGTGAGCTCTCATTGACTTCGTACAACAGCACTCTGAGGTTGGCATTATTATCCTCACTTTACCGAGAACACAGACACATTCGATGCCAGTAGATTGCTTGCTGAGGTACAGTATTTGATGGCAGAATGAGGCAGCTGAAGGGATTGGGGGAGTGGACTGTTCAGGGCCCTTTTCTCACTCACCTCACTCCCTAAGAAAGAATGATGGCAGAGTATACTGTCAGGGCACACTTAATCCCTTTTCTGGGAAAGAGGACATGTACTGATCAGGAATCCCCACTGTTCCCTCTTCTGGGCAGTGGGGAGTGGCGGTCCTGGAGTTCTTGCCCAGCTGCCCGGCAGAGAGTGGATGAGCAGCTGAGGCACACTGATGAACAGCCTGGGTTAATCCGGGCTGCAGCTTGCAGCTCCCTTGCAGGACCCATCCAGGATTTCCTTCAGAAGTATCACATCACAGCAGCTGGCTGGCTTGACTTTGCCAACTGCTTGACCCCTAGCTGCACAGGAAACTTCAGCAGGTAGAACTTGGCCAGCCTCAGGAGCAGACACACCCTGAACTCCTTAGGATAGAACAGAAAGGCTTGCACAAACAGGGCTTGCACAATAGAGGATGAGAAAGCAGCCAGGGAAAATAATCCTTCACATCCATTAACCCCCACCTTGACACATCAGCCCTTTGAGTTGTGGATTGGAGACAACTACCATATTAATAGCTGCTACTTTTTGGACAACTCCTGTATCTCATTCCATTTATTACAATAGCTCTTATTGTTTATCAATTGTTGTGTGCCAGGTACTTTACCTAAATAATAATAATAATTATCATTTTATATATATATATATGTATTGAGACAGTCTCACTTTATTGCCCAGGCTGGAGTGCAGTGACATGGCTTCAGCTCACTATAACTTTCGCCTCCCAGCTCAAGCGATTCTCCCGCCTCAGCCTCCCAAGTAGCTGGGGTTACAGGCACCCGCCACCAAACCCAGTTAATTTTTGTGTTTTTGGTGGAGATATGGTTTCACCATATTGACCAGGCTGGTCTTGAACTCCTGACCTCAACTTATCTGCCTGCCTCGGCCTCCCAAAGTGATGGGAATACAGGCGTGAGCCATTGCACCAGCCCAAATTTATCTCAGAAGCCTTGCTAAGTAGACATTAAATATTACTTACTATTTTATAGACAAAGAAACCAAGATGACTAGAGGTTACAAAATGATGAACACTAGGAGGGAACGGGAATTTGCCCCGGATCTCTCTCTATTTCTGTGCACTACCATGTGGGATGGGAGATGAAACAGGAGGAGAGGGACAGTATTTTTTCCAGCCTTCAGTAGTTGGACAGGACAGGTCTAGCCACTGGAAATGGATATGGAACATGAAGCTTGAATGCTTCTTGAAGCTTTTTGAAGGCAGGGAATTATGTTATTTTGTATTTACCTGGTATACCATTAGCACGTAACTTATACTTGGCCTAGAGTAGGAGCTCATTAATGTTTGTAGAATGAATGAGTAAGTGAGTCCTGGTGTCTCTTTCTTTTAGTAAAACAGGAAAAGACTGAGGGGGCACTGACTTGATTATATCCTCTCTTTAAGTTGTTTCCTGGAACTTTTAGAAGTCATATGAACTCTTATGGGCATCTACCCTACCTTTTAATACAATGGAGTAGAAGTTCACCCAGTTTCATGGTAAATTTTATAGGATTGCTTTACCTAATGCTGCGATAGGGGTCTAAAACAGTTAGTTCATGTTTCAAAAATTTGTCTCTACTGGACTTCTGGGGGGTAGCTTGAAGCAGGGAAAAAAATCTGATTTCACAAACTTACTTTAGGGTTACTTAACTAGGCAATAATAAGTGCTGGCTGCTGAGAAAGTTAAGCAGAGACCTTTAAAAGGCAAGTCTTTAAAGTGGGGATGGAGGGCAAGGAAGGAAAAATTGGGCACAAAGGTCAAAAGTTGGAGCTTTGCCTATTCTATTCCCTGGCCAGTAGGCAGGCCCTGAACTCAATTCCCTTTTGCTTGCTCTCTGGGGCAAGGCTGAGTTAGCGAGCTATAAATTCCACTAGTCTAAGTGTGAGGAATGTGGAGATGAATGTGGGGAAGTCTTCGTTCCAGAGGAAAGGGCACCACGGCAGGCCAGCTGGAGATGGAAGACAGAACGTATCCCAAGTGTGAGCCAACAGAGATTTCAAATTAGAATCTGGGCTCAACCTGCATCTGGGTTTTAAATACTCTGTGATTGTAAGTGGATAGGGCTGTCAAGTAGTTGGAAGAAAGTGTATTGAGACCTGAGGTGACATGGAGTTGATTTGCCAAGAAAAATTAGTAGTATATTTATCTGATCATTTGTGTCAATATGTCTTCTTGGCAAGGAGAAGCATTTGTGCAGGGAACTAGTGAAAGAGGAAAGTTAAAAGGAGGAGAGCCCCATGAGGTGAGCAGGAAGTCAAGTGGTACCCAGAGAAGCCAAGCTGGCTTTCCATCAAAGGCAACTTGATGGGGATGGCGAACCTAAACGACTGGCCACATTTCCCATGTGTTATGGGTGACACCCTCTCCTAGAACCCAGCAACTGGGATCCAGGCCTGGAGCTTACTTTGGAACTGCTGTGGAGGATCATTTTTATTGGAAGTGTGGTTTGGAAGGTAAAACTGTGGAAGACCGTCTATCTTTGAAGATCAGGGTTTGCTGGCACTCACTGAGGATTTCTGGATTCATGGAAATCTAACAACTGCCTCTTTCCTCACCACAACTAAGTACAAACAATGAATATGTGGGAACTAAGAATTCAAGGATGAGGGCTCTCTTAAGGTTTGCTTTGAGTGCAAGGATTTAAAACTACAGATAGAGACAGGAAACAGCCAAGGGTCCTTGATAAAACCCAAGCCTAAAAAAGCCTGAAGGCTGAAAAACTGGACTGCTGGTCCTGGATGAAGTGTACCCTTTGCCGATAGATTCTCTCTGAATAATACCCACCTGCACACTGGGGGAATTGGATGGAGGTAGGGAAAGTTCATACCATTTGCGGTGGGGCGGAGCCTGGCCTCTTCAGTTCCGGTATGGTGGCCTGGAAATCAATCTGTGAGGCAGGAGATCTGTTAGCAGGACTCCATCTCACTTTGCTCAGAGATTCTCTTTTGGCTTTTTCCACTTCATTTTACCCAATAAACCCTGCCCTAGTCACCCTACGATTGTATCTGCGTGCCTAAATTTTCCTGGTCATGTGACAAGAACCCGGTGTTCTATAACACTATGTCCTCTTAATATGACTTCATTCAGTCATAGGGTACATGAATAGCTGAGAAGGTATTGCATTAACAGCCAGAAAGTAGACATTTCAGGGAAATGCTCCTTTAATGTGTGAGGCTGGGCAAGCCATTTAACCTCTTTGGGTCTAATTTTCCTTACCTTTTAAATGGAGTTAATAGCATCTTGTCAAAGTAAAATAAAATGATAAGTGGCCAAGTGTTTTTAAGTATGCAAACTGAGTCAATTGTGTTACATGAAAAGGGCTTGGGAATCTGGGCTTAAATCCCAATTCTATGATTTACTACCTATATAATCTTTTTTTGTTGTTTTTTTTTAGACAGAGTCTCTCTCTGTTGCTTAGGCTGGAGTGTAGTGACAGGATCTCAGCTCACTGCAACCTCCTCCTCCTAGGTTCAAGTGATTCTCCTGCCTCACCCTCCCAAGTAGCTGGGATTATAGACATGTGCAACCACGTCCAGCTAATTTTTGTATTTTTAGTAGAGATGGGGTTTCACCGTGTTGGGCAGGCTGGTTTCGAACTCCTGACCTCAAGTGATCTGCCCGCCTCAGCTTCCGTAAGTGCTGGGATTACAGGTCTGAGCCACTGTGCCTAGCCTATAATCTTGGACATGTTTTCTAACTTGTCAGTGCTTCGATTTCCTGGTCTCTAAATACTTCTCTAAAGCGTTGTAAAGATGAAAATAATCTTATGTAAATGACCTAGCTTATATATGGGGCTTCATAAATTCTACCGATTATGATAATGACTCTTATAAGCAAGAAATACATTCTTGCTTAAGTTATATGCTTGAACTAATACTTAAGCTGGTGCTTGGTAAATGCTAATTATTATTATTATCATCATTAATATTTCTACCAGATATGAAAAACCATCTAGAGGCAAAATTCCTCTCACCTCTGAGAAATGATTGAATAAAACAGGAGTGAATCCAATGTACGCAGAGCAATCTGGGCTTCATTTGATCTAGAACTTTTCCTGCCACCTCTGGAAATCCTGTTTCACAAGAGGTTTTTTTTTTTTTTTTTTTTTTTTTTAATTCAAATGGGAACTGCGAAGGGAATAAAACCACTAATAAAATTTAATGCACAGGCAAAATCCAAACTGAGGATAAGCTCTGGACATGATTCCTCAGCAATAACTCAATAGCAACCACAGCCCCACCAGAATAGCGTTCTGCCAGAAACCTCAGGGCTGGGGTGGTGCCCTTCCACCACCTCACCACAAGACATTGTACCAAAGCAGTACAAAGAGTACAAGGAGTCTACATTTTAAAAATTACAGGATAAAGAAGCGGAAGTCCAAAATACTCATAGACAGAATGTACAATAATCTCATCATAATGTCCATAACTGCTAAAAGAGAACTAACTTTGCTGGATGGTTTATCTAGTAAAAATTTATGATAGGAGGTCAGGCATGGTGGCTCACACCTGTAATCCAGCACTTTGGGAGGCCAAAGCAGGTGGATCACCTGAAGTCAGGAGTTTGAGACCAGCCTGGCCAACATGGTGAAACCCTGTCTCTACTAAAAAAATAAAAAATTTGCTGGGTGTGGTGGCACGTGCCTGTAGTCCCAGCTACTTGGGAGGCTGAGGCAAGAGAATCACTTGAACCTGAGAGGCAGAGGTTGCAGTGAGCCGAGATCACGCCACTGCACTCCAGCCTGGGGGACAGAGTGAGATTCCATTTCAAAAAAAAAAAAAGAAAAAAAAAAACTTATAATAGGTTAACAAGATGGGTATAGGCTTCCTAGAAAACTAATATAATGCCTGGATATTTATTTTTCTAACCCAAGGATATAATGGTTACATCTAAATTATTTTCTTCCCATTACATCTTTTTGGACAAAGTTCTATTTTTCTGTTTAATGATGTTCTGAAAATTTAAATAAAAAGTATATTATATAAAAATCAAGCAATAACTTCACATGTTATGTGAGGAATTTTATCTCCAAGAGCTAAACATAATATAAATTCCCTGTGATATATTATAAATATTTTAATCTTGAATTAAAAATAGAAACCCGAGTCTTATACAATAGATATGTGATTATTTAAAATGTTCAAAATACAGACATTGAATACAGACAATAAAATTACTTATCTAAAGTAATTTCTGACCTCAAATTCTGGCTGTTAGCCAACTTATATGACATTTTGTTGACATAAGACATTGATTTAGTGTTAGGAAGGAGGACTTTCTGATGGTGATTTTTTACTGGCTTGGGCAGGGTATTTTGCGGGGGAATGAGTGGACTGATCGATAAATTATGATGCTAATTGAGATGGCTTGTCGGCTTTTTGCCAAATTTCTTTCTTGGATCAAGATGATGGAATGATCATGCAAATCAATCTTGCTTTTTCCACCTCCCAAAGCCCTTGAGTTTACATAAATGATTATTTTAAAAAGATTTTAAAATTTTAAAATTAAAAGTTTTAAAAAAGATTTGCTGACTTAGCAAAAATAAAAATAAAACAATACCGGACATACTCAGCTAAATTTGAATTTCAGATGAACAATAATTGTTTTAGTATAATCATGTCCCAAATGCATTATTTTGGGCATGCTGTATTTTATCTGGCAACCATAAAAGTAATAAATTCATAACACTGTATCATCAGTGGATTATAATTATGTAGAATTTTGCAATTGGATTAGATTGAGTTTGTCCTGCAATTCTGCTTTTAGGAATTTACGAAATGAAAAGATAATGTTCATAAACACATCTATGTAAGAATACTCACAGAAACTTTACTTGTAATAGTCAAAAATCTAGAAAAAATCAAATGTTTATCAGCCTTAATATGTTTGAATAATTTGCCTTTTTAACAAGCTCCAGGGTGCTGCTGATACTTCTAGTTCAGGTATTATACTTAGAGAACTTAGAGAACTGCTGTTCCATAGCTGAGAGTCAGGGTTACTACAAGTCAAAAGCAGGAGAGGGTCCTGAGACAAGTGTCAGGATAATTAATTGCAGACCTGCATCCAAAATAGCAAAGCCCATTGTGTCCTGGATCCCCCATTACCACCACCACTGAGTAGCCAGCAGCAGCAGCCCTGGGCCCTGGGTTAAAACCTCAAGAGACTACCCCTCCAAATAATCTAAACTTCCTCTTTGGGAGGGATAATGTATGGGGATAGAGGGCTGAGAAAGACAAATAGACACTTCCAAAATATACCCAGGAGAAATAAAAAATATGTCCTCTTTGCTTAGGAAAAAAAATTTACTTAAGTCTTCCCATGCCAAAGAAAAACCCTACTTCTAGTAATGAGGTAGGGAAGGCAAAGGGTCTTCAGCCTGCTTGTCTACCCTATGCCCATGCTCTCTAAAGTGACATCTTTTGATCAAGCTCCATCCATGTACATGCAGCCACAGCCACCCTTTCTTTTAGGGGAGAGACCTGTTGGGAAAAACAAGTCTGAGCAGCTGCAGAGGAAGCTCATGCCAGATACCTAAAATCCAAACAGTCAGCTAGTGATCACCCGACAGACATCAAGATTAAGAAGGAGAAAGAACAAACTGATCAGAGGAAGCAGAGATATCTCAGTGAGCAGAGAACATGCAAGAAATACCAATTTGTGTACTAGGAGATATGTGAGAGGCTATCACGTTCATAAAACAAAAATAGGCACAATCATAGCCTAAGACTGCCAAAAAAATGTAATAGAAACTAAACATGACTGAGGACAGTTTCTCTCTTGTTTTCTCTATAAATACTCATGGCAAGATGCAATAAAATATGCATAAAAACTGCTGAGCAGAAAAAGATGTGGCCCTGCCAAAGTAGAGCTGTGGGCTGGCAGGTGGTGCAGCCATGGGATACCTCAAATTGCTCATTAAACTGCAAGAGTATGAAATTCCAGATTTGGTGTGGGAAAGGCATTTTAGGGGTGGCATGTATAACGTGTGAAAATCAGGCTGTATAAAAGTGGACTATGTGAAAGTTAAGAACCATCTGTGCCCACATTCCACTTGGCTTTCCCCAGAGCTTAGTAATATAAATCTGTCAGCTTAAACTCAGGGTCATCATTACAATAACTGTATCTATATACCACTTCACTACTTATGGTTTACAAAACACTTTTACTGATTATTGTATTTAATCCTTATCTTGGAAGCTAGTTAATATATCATTTTTTTACCCTTGAGGGAATAGAGACAGCCAGCAATTTTTATCAATAACCTTCCAGGAAATATAGAGACTGGTCAGAAAGGCATTTTTGCAAACTGCTTCCCAAGGAATGATCTGCAAATTATTGATTCCATAAGACAGTAGTTCTCAAACTTCAGTGTGCATCAGAATTGCTCGAGGACTTGTACACACACACACACACACACACACACACACACACACACATTGCTGTCTCTCCTCCCTCCCTGGTTTCTGGATTGAGTAGGAGCCTGAGAATTTGCATTTTATCAAATTCCTAAGTGATGCTGGTGCTGCTGCTGCTGATCTAGGATCAACATTTCATGAACCACCAGCATAAGATGCTAACTGAAGAAAGGGCTCCATGGTTAAATTGAGGCATATTTGTTGTATAATGACATACAAATAGCACTAGCTCTGTAAGGGAAGGAGTAGGAAAAATGAAAATAGTTATAATAGAATAATAGGATTATGAATGATTTTTACTTGAAAAATCTTTTTATATGCCATGAGTTTATCTTTTAAACTAAAATGGTGAGGGAGGATATAATATACTGAAAAATAACTAAAATAAAAGATAATGCACGAAACTTAACAGAAAATTATTGATGATCTGGGAAAATGTTTATGATGCACAATATAATCTAACCATAGATATTAAAACAAATCTATCTTTTTCCATGAGAGAGAGGAAACTAGAAGGAACTGCTCCAAAATATGTGCAGTGACTATCTTTGGACTTTTGGGTTTATGCATAATTTTAGTTTCTAGGAAAATACACCTGTAATTTTTTTTAAAAAGATGCTTAGATTCTGTAGGAATTCCAGTTTTTAAAAGGAAAAGGAAATCTCAGCTTTTTAAAACCCACCTTTAAAATTCCACCCCCTTTGTTTAAGCAATCTCTCAGACACAATTACACATTTCTTGTAACATAATTCATATAAAAGGCAATTTGGGGCTATTTACCAGTGCAAAAAAGGATTATACCATTAAATCAACTAGTGTCAAATTACCACATTTCATCACATATAGACTATAATTAAGGCAAGTCTAAGCTAGACTAATCTCTTTTTTCCTGCTTCCCACAATAATCTAGTTTTGTCTACTTCCCTAGTACTTTGTGTGTGTCTGTGTGTGTGTGAGACAGTGTCTCACTCTGTTGCCTAGGCTGGAGTGCAGTGGCACAATCTTGGCTCACTGCAGCCTCCACCTCTCCACCTCCTGGATTCAAGCTATTCTCCTGGCTCAGCCTCCCAAATAGCTGGAATTAGAGGTGTGCGCCATTACGCCCGGCTAATTTTTATATTTTTAGTAGAGACAGCGTTTCACCATGTTGGCCAGGCTGGTCTTGAACTCCTGTCCTCAAGTAATTGACCTGCTTAAGCCTCCCAAAGTTCAAGGATTACAGGCGTGAGCTATCGCACCCAGCCTTCCCTAATACTTTTATGCATTTTGCCCAAATGTGTTTGAAAACTGCCTCAAAGTAACAGGCCAGTCTCTGATATTTATACATAACAATGAATGTCTTATGTATTTCAGAAAAAGAAAGTAAGTAAATCTGTATATGCTCTGGTTTGGTGATTGTGACAGCTGCATGCTAGAATGGATTCCCATGGCACAGGTTTATACTGTACAAGTTTCATTGTAGAGAAAAATATTCTCCTTAGAGAATTAATGAATCAACAGTTAAAACATTAGGTGAATTTTTTCCAGACACACAATATAACTTTTTTGCAATAGGTAGCTTAAAACAGACTGAGGCTGATTACAATGAACCCAAATGGTTATTTCTATAATAATTTCATGCAAATACCCCTTCAAAAATTCAATTAAGGCCAGGCTTGGTGGTTCATGCCTGCAATCCCAGCACTTTGGGAGGCTGAGGTGGGCAGATCGCTTGAGGTCAAGAGTTTGACACCAGCCTGGCCAACATAGTGAAACCCTGTCTTTACTACAGATACAAAAATTAGCCAGGCATGGTGGCGGGTGCCTATAGTGGCAGTTACTCGGGAGGCTGAGGCAGGATAATTTCTGAAGCCCGGGAGGCAGAGGTTGTACTGGGCCCAGGTCAATCCACTGCACTCCAGCCTGGGCAACAGAGCAAGATCCCATCTCAAAAAAAAAAAAAAAAAAAAAAAAAGGCTAGGCGCTGTTACTCACACCTGTAATCCCAGCATTTTGGGAGGCTGAGGCAGGTGGATCACCTGAGGTTGGGAGTTCAAGACCAGCCTGACCAACATGGAGAAACCCTATCTCTATAAAATACAAAATTAGCCAGGTGTGGTGCACCACCATGCCCGTTATCCCAGCTACTCGGTAGGCTGAGGCAGAATTTCTTGAACCCAAAGGTGGAAGTAGCAGTGAGCAGAGATCACGCCATTGTACTCCAGTCTAGGCAACAAGAGCAAAACTCCATCTCAAAAACAAAAACAAAACAAAAATTCAGTTCCTAATGTATACGTTGTATATCCATGAAGTGCCCAATTCTGTGAGATCTACAAGAAGTTTCCTGCTGTAAAAGAGTTTCTGTCAAAATTGGTAAAGTTTGTACACATGAAACAATAAGAGACAAGTGAAAGTATAGATGAATGACTCAGGGAAGTTAGCCCACTAAACAAGGGAACGAGATCTAATGTGCATCCTAGGAGGCATTTTAGAGGTTATCACATTCATAAAACAAAAATAGGAACAATCATATCCTAGGACTGCCAAAGAAATGTAATAGAAACCGGCTGGGCGTGGTGGCTCACACCTGTAATCCCAGCACTTTGGGAGGCCAATGCGGGCAGATCACAAGGTCAGGAGTTCAAGACCAGACTGGCCAACATGGTGAAACCCCACCTCTACTAAAAATAGAAAAATTAGCTGGGTGTGGTGGTGCACGCCTGTAATCCTAGCTACTCAGGAGGCTGAGGTAGGAGAATTGCTTGAACCTGGGAGGTAGAGTTTGCAGTGAGCTGAGATTGTGCCACTGCACTCCAGCGTGGGCAACAGAGTGACACTGTGTCTCAGAAAAAAAAAAAAAGAAAAGAAATAGAAACCAACCATGGCTGAGGATAGTTTCTCTCTTGTTTTCTTTATAAATTATCATGGAAAGGTGCAATAAAATATCCACCTCTTTCCCAATCATCTTTAAACCTCTTTAAACACTACTGTAGCAGATCAGTGATAGTTGAGAGTGTTTCATAGCATCCAATTCTAGAAGGATTTTTTTTTTTTTTTTGAGACGGATTTTTACTCTTGTTACCCAGGCTGGAGTGCAATGGCACGATCTCGGCTCACTGCAGCCTCTGCCTCCTGGGTTCAGGCAATTCTCCTGCCTCAACTTCCTGAGTAGCTGGGATTACAGGCACACACCACCATGCCCAGCTAATGTTTTGTAGTTTTAGTAGAGACGGGGTTTCATCATGTTGACCAGGATGGTCTCGATCTCTTGACCTCATGATCCACCCGCCTCAGCCTCCCAAAGTGCTGGGATTACAGGCGTGAGCCACCGCGCCCGGCTTCTAGAAGGATTTTAAAGTTTTCTAAATTAAAATGAATTCTTGCTCTGGGAAGTCTGCAGTAAGGAGGCATTTCTTTTCTTCCTTTTTTATGCTACTGTTACCAGCCTTTAGTACATTTAACATTCCACTGCAAGCAAGTGAGGAAGTAGACAAATGAGAGTATTTCCTCTTAGGGACGTATAGTAGCAAGGATGCCCTTGGCTACAAGTAAAATAAAAGGCCACTTAGACGTAAATGAAGAGGAAATTTCATATCTCCCAAGATAAGAAGCACAAAGTGAGGGTGAGTTCTAGATGCATCAGGATTAGAAGCTTCTATCAAGGAACCAGCTCTTTTCTTTATTTGTAACTATCTTTCTCCATCCTCAGGCTGGTAGCAAAGTAGCTGTTGTCATGCCAGGAGGTTCTCCCAGACTATATCCTAGTGGAATAGTCCAGGGAAAACGATGGGAAAACTATGACCATTGGGCAAATTTGGAGCACTACCTGATTATTAAAGTAGGTTTTACTGAAACACATCCATGTGCATTTCTTTTGAAATCATTTGTGGCTGCTTTCACATTATAGCAGCAGATCTGAGTGGTTGCAACAGAGAATTTGAATAATTCTCACAAAGCCAGGCCAAGACAAAGAAGCAGCCAATCACTGCTGTTCATTGTTCACATTATCCTTTCTTATTTCTAATGGCCTATCTATCTGTCCATCCACCAGTTTACATGAAGAGAAAATATTCCCCTTAGAGAACTAGTGAATCAGTAGTTCAAACATTAGGTGAATTTTAAAAACATTTTCCAGACACACAATATAATTTTTTTGCAATAGGTAGCTTAAATCACGATGAAGCTGATTAAAATGGCCCCAAATGATTATTATTTCTATGATATGTTCATGAAAATGCCCCTTCAAAAATTCAGTTTATAATGTATATGTTGGCATATACATTAGTATTTAAATATATATTAGTATGTAAGTAGCAGGGAGGTAGACAAAACTAGATTATTGTGGAAAGCAGAAAAAAAAGATTAGCTTTAGACTTGCCATAATTATAGCCAATATGTGATGAAATGTGGTAATATGACATTAGTTGATTTAATGGTATAATGCTTTTTATATTAGTAAATACATATACATAAATCCATTTATCTTCACATCTGAAGTCAGACTTAGGCAGGCATAAGAAACCTTGGGAAGCCACCCAGAAAAGGAATGTAGAAGGAGACTTCCGTTGGTAGCTACTAGAGAGAGTGTGTATCTCCAATTTGCTTGACGATCACCTCTGACCTTTTCATACTCAGGCTCCTGCTAAACTAGATATTAATTCTAGTCCTTCCCTTTCCTAGTCTTTCTGAGGTCTTAGAAACCTTAGAAATTAGGCTGGCCATGGTGGCTCAGTCCTGTAATCCCAGGACTATAAATGGCCAAGGCAGGTGGCTCACTTAAGGTCAGAAGTTCCAGACCAGCCTGGCCAACATGGTGAAACTCCATCTTTGCTAAAAATATAAAACTTGGCTGGGCACAGTGCCTCGTGCCTGTAATCCCAGCACTTTTGGAGGCCGAAGCAGGTGGATCACAAGGTCAGGAGTTTGAGACCAGGCTGGCCAACATGATGAAACCCCATCTTTACTAAAAATACAAAAATTAGCTGGGCGTGGTGGTGGGCACCTGTAATCCCAGCTACTCAGGAGGCTGAAACAGGAGAATGGCTTGAACCCGGGAGGCGGAGGTTGCAGTAAGCTGAGATCGTGTCACTGTACTCCAGCCTGGTGACAGAGTGAGACTCCGCCTCAAGGAAAAAAAAAAAAAAAAAAAAAAGAAACTTAAAATTAGAGTGAAACTAGAGAAAACCCTGAAAAAAATGTACCAGCTAGGGGACTTAGTCTTTTTTCTTTTTTTGAGGCAGACTCTTACTCTGTTGTTAGGCTGGAGTGCACTTCTGCTATTTCCGCTTACTGCAAAACTCCACCTCCCAGGTTCAAGCGGTTCTCCTGCCTCAGCCTCCCGAGTAGCTGGGACTATAAGCGTGTGCCACCATGCCCAGCTGATTTTTGTATTTTTAGTAGAAACAGTGTTTCACCATGTTGGCCAGGATGGTCTTGATCTGTTGACCTCGTGATCCGCCCACCTCGACCTCCTAAAGTGCTGGGATTACATGAGCCACCTTGCCTGGCCCAGCTGGGGTACTTGTTCTTTTTTTTCATTTAGACGGAGTTTTGCTTTTGTTGCCCAGGCTGGAGTGCAATGGCGCTATCTCCACCTCCTTGGGTTCAAGCGATTCTCCTGCCTCAGCCTCCCAAGTAGTTGAGATTACAGGCATCCACCACCACACCCGGCTAATTTTGTATTTTAGTAGAGATGGGGGTTTCTCCATGTTGTTCAGGCTGGTCTCAAACTCCCGACCTCAGGTGATCCACCGGCCTCAACCACCCAAAGTGCTAGTATTACAGGCGTGAGCCACCACGCCCGGCGGGACTTAATTTTTAAGAGGAGCTTGTGCAAAATGTTAATACTTATCATAATGGGAATGGTACCAATTTTCTGTGAAACAAGATGTGAAGAGAGCCATCATTTATTGAGCATCTGCTATATGCCATGTGATTTATATATTAATTTCAGTGAATATTCACAATAAGCCTGTGATACATTGAAATTCTTTGGTGATAGATCTGGCTAGAAAATGCAGAAAATCTGAGTACAGTGGATTAAAATTTATGGGATTAATAGTCCACTAGGTGGTGCTGACACTGATACAGCTTCTCAGTGATGATACTGAAAAACTAATCTCTGTCTGCATTAGTATCCTTAGCAAGTTAACATGTAGCTTTATGCAGTTATGGGCTCATAATTGCAAGATAGCTACAGTAGCTCCAGATATCACATCCACATTCAAGTTAGAATTGAGGGAGGCCTGGAGCAGTGGCCCACACTTGTAATCCCAGCACTTTGGGAGGCTGAGGCAGGTGGATCACATTAGGCCAGGAATTCGAGACCAGCCTGGCCAATATGGTAAAACTCTGTCTCTACTAAAAATACAAAAATTAGCCAGGTATGGCCTGGTGCAGTGGCTCACGCCTGTAATTCTAGCACTTTGGGAGGCCGAGGTGGGTGGATCACAAGGTCAGAAGTTCGACCATCCTGGCCAACATGGTGAAATCCCATCTCTACTAAAAATACAAAAATTGGCCAGGCGAGGTGGCTCACGCCTGTAATCCCAGTACTTTGGGAAGCCAAGGTGAGTGAATCACGAAGTGAGGAGTTTGAGACCAGCCTGGCCAATATGGTGACACCCCGTCTCTGCGAAAAATACAAAAATTAGCCAGGTATGGTGGCGTGTGCCTGTAGTCCCAGCTACTCAGGAGGCTGAGGCAGAAGAATCGCTTGAACCTAGGAAGGAGAGGTTGCAGCGAGCTCAGATCATGCCACTGCACACAAGCCTGGGTGACAGAGGGAGATTCCTTCTCAAAAAAACAAACAAAACAAACAAAGACAAAATTAGCGGGGTGTGGTGGTGTGTGCCTGTAGTCCCAGCTACTCTGGAGGCTGAGGCAGGAGAATCACTTGAACCCGGGAGGCAGAGGTTGCAGTGAGGGGAGATTGTGCCACTACACTCCAGCCAGGGCAACAGAGCAAAAACAAAACAAAACAGAAAATTAGCCAAGTGAGGTGGTGCACATCTGTAATCCCAGCTACTCAGGAGGTGAGGCACAAGAATTGCCTGAGGCATGAGAATTGCTTGTACCCAGGAGGTGGAGATTGCAGTGAGCTGAGATTGCACTACTGCCCTGCTGCCTGGGTGACAGAGCAAGACTCTGTCTTAAAAAAAAAAAAAAAAAGGTAGAATTGAGGGAGAAGGATAAGGTCACACATAGTCTTCCTTTGGTTAGGAATGAAAAATTTTCCCAGAAACCCCATCATCAGACTTGTACTTAGGCATTATAGACAACAGATGGGTCACATAGATACCCTTAGTTGGAAAGGAGTCAGAGAAAATAAGGGATAGAATTGTCAGCATTGTGTTAGATTAGGGGTGGGTAAACAATAACCAAATCTAGACCACTGCCTGTTTTTGTAAATAAAGTTGTCTTGCACCATATCTATACCCATGCATTTACATATTGTCAATGGTAGTATTGACACTGCAATGGCAAAGTTATAACAGAGACTGAATGGCCTGTGAAGTTTAAAATATTTACTATTTGGCTTTTTTCAGGATGATTTGCTGATCCTGGCCTTAAACCACTTGTGTTAAGTGCCATCATCTAGGCTAGACACTTTCCTCCCCCAAATAAAACTGGGAGAGCTTCTGATAGCAAAATGAGGGGACAGTGTCACTGAGTAGGTCACTGACATTGTCTGCCATATATAGCTGTTGTTTCCTGTTTCAGATGAGGAGGATCACAAAAGTTAAGTAACTTGCCCAAGGACACAGGTTGAATGAGGGCAGTCCTAAGTTCAAGTTCAGATTCAAAGTTGACTTCATGTCCTTTTGACCATATCATAATTTTATGAGCTTTGCCATCTGTGAAGGAGCTATAAGACAGCCATCTGTTATTCAATGCAACCCTTAAATTAATTGTACAAAAGGACAGAAAGCTAATGAGTCTATCTACATAGGTTCACAAGACAATTTACTTTTTTTTTTTTTTTTGAGATGGAGTCTTGCTCTGTCACCCAGGCTGGAGTCAGTGACATGATCTCAGCTCACTGCAACTTCCGCCTCCCGTGTTCTAGCAACTCTGCCTCAGCCTCCCAAGTAGCTGGGACTACAGGTTCATGCCACCATGCCTGGCTAATTTTTGTATTTTTGGTTAGAGACAGGTTTCACCATATTGGCCAGGCTGGTCTTGAACTCCTGACATCGTGATCTACCCACCTCAGCCTCCCAAAGTGCTGAGACTACAGGCATAAGCCATCGCACCCAGCCAGTATTTACTTTTTTTTTTTTTTTTTTGAGACGGAGTTTCGCTCTTGTTACCCAGGCTGGAGTGCAATGGCGCGATCTCGGCTCACCGCAACCTCCGCCTCCTGGGTTCAGGCAATTCTCCTGCCTCAGCCTCCTGAGTAGCTGGGATTACAGGCACACGCCACCATGCCCAGCTGATTTTTTGTATTTTTAGTAGAGACGGGGTTTCACCATGTTGACCAGGATGGTCTCGATCTCTTGACCTCGTGATCCACCCGCCTCGGCCTCCCAAAGTGCTGGGATTACAGGCTTGAGCCACCGCGCCCGGCCAAGTATTTACTTTTAAACTGCATTTCAATGTTCGACTTGTGAGTCAAACGCTGTAAAATATTGGAGATTTTTTTCTGAGCCAAGTATGAATGACCATGGCCCATGACACAGTCCTCAGGAGGTTCTGAAAATATGTGCCCCACGTTGTCAGGGCACAGTTTCATTTTACACGTTTTAGGGAGGCATGAGACATCCATCAGATACATTTAAGAAATGCATTGGTTTGGTTCAGAAAGGTGAGACAACTCAGACTGGGTTGGTAGGGGGTGGAGATGAAGGTGTGGGGACTTGCAGGCTATAGGTAAATTTAAACATTTTCTAATTGACAATTGGTTGAGTTTACCTAAAGACCTGGGATCATAGAAAGAAATTGTTCTGGTTAAAAATAAAAGATTGTGGAGACCAAGGTTCTTTTGAAGTCTTATAGTGGCTGCCTTTAGAGATGATAGACGACAAATGTTTCCCATTCAGATCCTCAAAGGTGCTAGACTTTTAGTTAATCTCTTTACGATTGGGATGTCTTGGAAGAAAAAGTTCTAGCTATGTTAATAGAGATTCTTTATAGATACAAAGTTTCCCCCACAAAGGACAACTTTGCAGGGCTATTTCAAGATATGGCAAAGAAACATGTTTTGGGGTAAAATATTTTTATTTCCTTACTTGTCTAGTAATGTTATGCCAGAGTCAGGTTGGAAAGCAAGTCACAATATATAGGGTTAAATAAAACCCATCTGATGAGAATTTATGATTTGTAGGGCATGACTCCCCAGACCCCTTAGATAGGAATTTGGGCAAGATTAAAAAATCAGAGTTTAGTCCTCAGTTTCCCATTTGGTTCTTTTTTTGTTACATATAAACACAGGCTATATGTAAACCTGAGCTACTTTAGAATAGTTTTGTGTCTTTTTGTTTTTGTTTTTGTTTTTGTTTTTTTTGGAGATGGAGCCTTTCTCTGTCACCCAGGCTGGAATGCAGTGGCACAATCTCAGCTTACTGCAACCTCTGCCTCCCGGGTTCAAGTAACTCTCCTGCCTCAGCATCCCAAGTAGCTGTGACTACAGACACATGCCACCACACCTGACCAACTTTTTGTATTTTTAGTAGAGACAGAGGCTTTACCATCTTGGCCAGTCTGGTCTTGAACTCCTGACCTTGTGATCTGTCCACTTCCGCCTCCCAAAGTAGTGGGATTATAGGCGTGAGCCAACACACCCCTCCTAGAATAGGTTTTTTAAAAATTCTTTTTCTCCCCAGTACTTCACATATACCTAACACACAGGGCTCAAGAAAAGTTTGTTATACCCCACACTTCACTATTGTCTCATAGCAAGTAAATATATAATATTCATAATTTCATATATTATCTTCCCAATGAGGCTATGAATTACATCTGTCGATACCCACTCTGCAGTTAATATATGTAAAACAGATAAATGACAACTCCATCCCTCACCATTGGCCCCTTAGAACTGAAAATGATGGCAGTTGCAGTGTTTAAGGGCAATATGAATGGTCAGCCACCTTTGGCCTGCTTGGTCAGTCTCATCTGTGTGTGATGGCAGCAGCATCTATATGCAGCTCACGCCTGAACACTGGGCTGTCTCTGTCCCTTCATTTCCTCTGCAACCTTGAAACAGCAGCAAGGTGCTAGGAGAGCTAAGAACAGCATGGTCAACACAACGGAAAAGGGCAAAATTTTGAGAGGAAGAAGAGGAAAGCTTTAGAATATTCATTCTTCTTCTTTTTCGTCTCTCCATGCTCCATAACTCAATCCAAGGGGATCTGGAAGAAAACACTTCCCTTCTTCCTGCCTTCCAGTTCAAGTTTCTAAAGCTTCTTCAAATTTGTTCTCTATCTCTCTTGCCTGCCGGTCTTAGCCATGCCTGGAAGAATCTTCTTTTCCACTCTGCTGCACCACTGTCAAGCTAACTTTTCTTCTAAGGTTTTAACTTTAGAGTTAACATCCTCCAAAAAGCCTTCCGGAGGTGCCCCCTGATATCACAGCCATGGCATCCTGTACACTGGACCTAATTGTCTGTCTGCCTGTATGAGTCTATAAGCAAAACCTATAAGAAGCCACATCTGGCTATTCTATGTACTAAAACAATAACTGGCGAGCGAAAGAATGAGGAAGAGGAGAAAAAATTCAGAAGGCTCCTACCCCTTCCAATGGGTCATGTTAGGGATTTCCTACCTGCTTGTGATTCGTATGCTCTAGAGGGTTTTATTTACTCCTCAGACCTCGGAAACTGTTAAGCAGAGCCTCTGTTTGGAGATCTTATCTGTGTGCTTCTCCCTGGGTGTTGTTTCCCTCTATCTCTCCAGCCATGCATTCCTCAGCTCTTTAAGTGGTGGAGCCTGTCTGCCTGGATAGAGTGCAAAAGCTACAGTGTAATCTTGCTTTCTTTCAGGACCACTGACCAGAGGAAACAAAAGCTGGGCTGATTGGGCCCTTCTGATACAGACCAGCTAGTGGCCCTGCAGTTTCCTTCTGTGTTTAAAATTCCTTATCTGACATTGCTAGCAGATCAGCAGGCCCACAGGTCAACTGAGGGCTTATCTCCAGAGCTAGAGCTTCAAAGAGATATATGCACACTACTCACTCTCCTGGGTCAGTTGGGCTGTGTCAGTGAGTTGGGAGTAATTTGCGATCAGTCAACTGAACACACATAAAACAACCCGTTATTTTTTTTTTTCAAAAGACAAAGTTTACTTTTTCCCATTATGAAAGTCATCAATGCTCGTTGTAGAAAATTTGGCAAATAACAGAAAGTAGAAAGAAAAAAATTCCTTAACAATTTAGTATGCTTGATATATTTCTGTTTAATCTTTCACTATGTTATATAATAGTTGTGATTATATACTTTTTGTAATAAATGTATATGTGTTGTGGCTTTTTTAAAATTTAAAAACGTAACAAATATTTCCCCAAATTTCTATATCTTTTGGGTAAACAGAATTTTAATAGCTGCATAATTGTTTATATATAGCATACTTTATTTAACTGATTTTCTCATTGTTATGTATTTAGGTGGTTTTCAATATTTTCTTTCTTCTTCTTTTTTTTTTGGAAATGGAGTCTCTCTCTGTTACCCAGACTGGAGTGCAGTGGTGCAGTCTCTGCTCACTGTAACCTCCGCCTCCCAGGTTCAAGTGATTCTCCTGCCTTAGCCTCCCAAGCAGCTGGGATTACAGACGCCTGCCACCACGCCCAGCTAATTTTCTTGTATTTTTCGTAGAGACAGGTTTTCTCCATGTTGGCCAGGCTGGTCTCCAACTCCTGACCTCAGGTAATCCACCTACCTCGGCCTCTCAAAATGTTGGAATTATAGGCATGAGCCACCGCAACCAGCCAGCCCCATCTTCTTTTGTGCTGGTCTTACAAGGCTGTCTAGCATGGTAAGAGGCAGTGGGATAGCGGTTAAGAGTAAGAGAGACAGCATCAGACACACCTAAATCTTTGCACATCTCAGCTTTGCTACTTTGTAGCTCTCTGACCTTGGTTAAGTTATTTCCCTAAGATTCCCTTTTCATTTTCCATTTTTTTTTTTTTTTTTTTGAGACTGAGTCTTGCTCTACCACCAGGCTAGAGTGCAGTGGTGTAATCTCGGCTTATTGCAACCTCTGCCTCCTGGATTCAAGCGATTCTCCTCCCTCAGCCTTCCGAGTAGCTGGGACTACAGGTGCGCGACACTACGCCCTGCTAATATTTTGTATTTTTAGTAGAGACGGAGTTTCACCATGTTGACCAGGATAGACTCAAACTCCTGACCTCATGATCCGCCTGCCTCAGCCTCCCAAAGTGCTGGGATTACAGGCTGGCCGCTTTTCATATTTCTTTTTCTTTCTTTTCTTTCTTTTTTGGAGACCGAGTCTTGCTGTATCGCCAGGATGGAGTACCAGTGGCTCGATCTCAGCTCACTGCAACCTCTGCCTCCCGGTTTCAAGCGATTCTTCTTGCCTCAGCCTCCTGAGTAGCTGGGACTGCAGGTACTTACCACCATGCCCAGCTAATTTTTTTGTGTGTGTGTTTTTAGTAGAGATGGAGTTTCACTGTATTGGCCAGGCTGTTCTCCAACACTGACCTTGTGATCCGCCTGACTTGGCCTCCCAAAGTGCTGGGATTACAGGTGTGAGCCACCACACTTCCCTTTCATATTTCTAAAATAAAATAGGAGTAGCAATAATAGTACCTGCAGCAGCTCGGCACGGTGGCTCATGCCGGTAATCCCAGCACTTTGGAAGGCCAAGGTGGGCAGATCACCTGAGGTTCAGAGTTTGAGACTAGCCTACCTAACATGGAGAAACCCTGTCTCTACTAAAAATACAAGAAAATTAGCTGGGCATGGTGGCACATGCCTGTAATTCCAGCTACTCGGGAGGCCGAGAATGGCTTGAACCCGGGAGGCAGAGGTTGTGGTGAGCCAAGATTGTGCCACTGCACTCCATTCAGCCTGGGAAACAAGAGCAAGACTCTGTCTCAAAAAAAAAAAAGTACCTGCAACAATCCAAATATCCATTACTGACGGATGGACAAACAAAATATGATACATTTATGCAATGGAATATTATTCAATTATAAAAAGGAAGTATGATACATACTACAGTAGAGATAAACCTTGAAAACATTAAGCTACGTGAAAGAAGCCAGGCATCAAAGATCATATATTTTATTCCATTAGGTGAAATGTATAGAATAGGCAAATCTATAGAGACAGAAAGGCGATTAGTGGTTGCTTAGAGCTTGGGAAGATGGGGAAAGTGAGGAATGATATCTAAACAGTATGAAGTTTCTAGTTAAGTCTCGCGTAGTTTACTCTGATTGATGGTGCTAAAGTTGTGTACTTGCATCTTGTTGCAAGGGAGACTGGGAATTTGAGTTCAATTTTTCTAAATGGAGAAATTTGCCACTTAAATATAGAAATTTCTCCTAACATAGAAATGTTAATCAAAAGACAATGGACAGTCATGATCATAATCAGATGCTTACTATAAGGACAAAGCATAGACTTCTAGAAAACCCAAAATCATAGGAGTAAACAGGGGAAGGGGATCCAGAGAAGAATACAGAGAAGGAAAGGTAGTACAGATGGAAATAAAATCCCAAAAGAAAAAGAAGTCAGAAAGTGAATTGGATAATTTCAAGGAGGGAGTTACCAAGACTGTTAGTATTATACATAGGTCAAATCAAATAATGGCTGAGAATTATCCATTGGCTTTAGCCATTAGCAGGTCATTCATATCTTTAGTATGAAAGGAACTGTAATTTCAGTGGTCAAAAATGGAAATGATGACATAAATACTTATACAGTATCTCAAGACCTGGGAAGTTAATCTCAACATGTAGGTGTGGTAATGAACATCATCATTTTCAATACTTGTAAAGCCTTATAAGGAAGAGACTATTATTACCCCCATTTTACAGATGAGCAAACAGGTTTTGACATGAAAGGTCACATAGGGGCAACTCTGGGTCTCACAGCCAGACTTGCCTGACCTCAAAGTTAGAAAGAACTCAAGCACTAGATCACACTGCCAATGTTTTATAATAGCTGTGGGTTTTAGGACAGTCCCCAAAATCAGAGATTTCAGAATGGGAAGGGATTTGAGCTTGGTTCCTTTGGTTCTACTTCAGTGGTTCTTTCTTAGATCTGTAAAGCCAGACTATGTCTCTACCCTTGTCTGCTCATTATATTATGTTTTTCTCTTTAATATTTGCTTTTGGATCCATTTCCTCCTCTCCAATTTATTTTTCTTTTTTAATAGAGGCAGGGTCTCACTATGCTGCCTTGGCTGGTCTTGAACTCCTGAGCTTAAGTGATCCTCCCACCTTGACCTTCCAAAGTACTGGGATTACAGGTGTGAACCACTGTGCCCAGCCTTTTTTCCTTTTTCTATGAGTAATCACCCATTATCTCAACCTTGGTCCATTTGCTTTGGTAAGTGCTAACCTCTCCTCTGTCTCCAGGGCTGGGCAAATCACTCAGACTTGTCCAGTTAGAACATGACATTCCTTTGGTCACTGTGATAAGTTTAGGGATAAGCTTGCAATCAAATTCAGGCCACTGCAAGTCTTATCCAAGACTTACATCACACTATTGCGGAAAAGAAGTTATATTTTCTGTCATACTTAAATCAGGAATATATAGAGCTAGAGCTGTAGGAACCACCGCATAGAGTGAAGGCTACACTTTGGAGAGCAAATCCAGAATGTGAATGGATTTGGGATCGCAATGACAATTCTTGAGCCTTTTGATCAACCCCCATTTAAAGCCAGACTTTTCATAATATAAGTCAATAATTATTTTTAAAGGCGGGGTCTTGCTGTGTTGCCCAGGCTGGAGTGCAATGGTATGATCAACTCACTGCAGTCTTAACTTCTTGGCCTCAAGTAATCTTTCCACATCAACCTCCCAAGTAGCTGGAACTACACGCACATGACACCACGCTCAGCTGTTTTTTTTGTTTTGTTTTGTTTTTTTGTTTTTTGTTTTTGTTTTTTTTTGTAGAGATAGGGTCTCACTGTGTTTCTCAGGCTGGTCTCAAACTCCGGACCTCAAGCAGTGCTCCTGCCCCGGCCTCCCAAACTGCTAGGATTACAGGTATGAGTCACCATGCCTGGCCATGAATAATTTTTTAGTTTGTTTGTTTAAGTCAGTTTGAATGGAGTTTTCTCCCACTTCATACCAAGAAAGATCTAATGTGTGGCTTATTACTGCCTGCATGGTATTTTCTCCCCCAGCTGAATCTTAACTCCAATCCTGCCATGTTTTTCTTTATGCTCTATCCCCACCAATGCCTAATGGTGTCTTGTATATAATATGTGCTCAGTAAATGTCTGATGGAGTCAGTCAGTAGATTGAATGTGGGTTGATTCTGCAACATTCCCTAAAAGTTGTTTTAGAAAAGCCTCCTGTCTGTAAGTTTGCTGACTGCTGCTTTTGTCTCTTAGTCATGAAGTAACCTGTAGAAGAACTTTCAAATATTTGATCTTTCTATTTGTTTGAATCCACATTCAATGGAACTTAGTGTAAATATGTACTTGGAATACTCACTACATGCTCCAACAAAACAGATTGGAAGATGCAGAGTGGATTGCTCTGTCAGTGGCTCAATTTAGTAAAATGTTTACTTTGTAAAAAAAAAAAAATAGTTTTTTTCTATGGAGAATGATTTCTTTCACACAAAGCTACTGACATTCTCTCCAGTAAAAAAGGGATAGAGAAATACGACATTTTTCTGTTTATCACTGAGGAAACATGGCCTCAATTCTGTATCAGAATGGCCATGAGCTCTTGCTACTGTGCACCTTTTAGGAACATTGCTCTTAGGGCTGGGCTCATTAAACCTGAAAGACTCAGACAGAAATACTTCCAGAACTCATTGAAGAACCATGTGAAGTGTCATATGGTTGTCATATGTGATGTGTCATAGCTGTGAATAGTTGGAAAATCCTGATTTGCTAAAACAAAAAGAAATAAGGAAGCAAAAAATAACTACTGAGATGGCTGTATCACATTGAAATCAGCAAGGAGAATCTTCTACATATCTTGATGACAAAAAACACTGGAGGAAATGTAGTAAATTTATTATATTAATATTTCACTTCATCATAACTATGATGACAGCTGACCCTTACTGACTACTTATTATATACTCAGTATACTCAGACACTGTTCCAGTCATTTTACATATATCAATAATGGGTAGCAACAGTTATTACCCCATTTTACAGATATGAAACTGGGGTATGACATAATTACTTAAGTAGCTTGAGATCACACAGGTTGTAATGGAAGAGCTAGGATTTATGCAAGATAGTCTTGATTGAAAGCATCTGTTCTTGGCCGGGCGTGGTGGCTCACACCTGTAACCCCAGCACTTTGGGAGGCCTAGGCAGGCAGATCACCTGAGGACGAGAGTTTGAGACCAGGCTGACCAACAGGGAGAAACCCCATCCCTAGTAAAAATACAAAATAAGCTGGGCATGGTGGTGCATGCCGGTAATCCTAGCTATTCAGGAGGTAGGAGGCTGAGGCAGGAGAATCACTTGAACCTGGAGGGTGGAGGTTGTGGTGAGCCGAGGTCATGCCATTGCATGACCTGGGCAACAAGAGTGAAATTCCAAAGGCTGAGGCAGGAGAATCGCTTGAACCTGGGAGGAGGAGGTTGCAGTGAGCTGAGATCGCACCATTGCACTCCAGCCTGGGCAAGAGTGAAATTCCAACTCAAAAACAAAAAAAAAAAAAAAAAAACCGAAACATTTTTTCTCTGGAGCATGATTCCTTTCACACAAAGCTACTGACATCCTCAAATAAAAATCAAAAAAAGCTTGTAGGAATGTAAGAATACAACCTTTGGGAAAGTCATCTTGCAACACCTATTAAAATTTAAATTACATGTACCTTTATTTTTATTTATTTATTTTTTTTGAGACACAGTCTTTCTCTGTCACCTGGGCTGGAGTGCAATGGTGCGATCTCAGCTCACTGCAACCTCCTCTTCCCAGGTTCAAGCAATTCTCCTGCCTCAGCCTTTCGAGTAGCTGGAATTACAGGCATGCACCACCATGCCTGGCTAATTTTTGTATTTTTAGTAGACACGAGGTTTCACCAGGTTGGCTAGACTGGTCTCGAACTCCTGACCTCAGGTGATTCTCCCACCTTGGCCTCCCAAAATGCTGGGATTATAGGCATGAGCCACCAAGCCAAGCTACATATACCTTTAACTCAACAATCCAGGAACATAGTCTACATAAGTAATAGATATATACTAAAGGAGGTACATATAAGACTGTTAATTGTGATATTATTGATGGTAACTGGAAAATCCTGATGTCCATTAATAAAGGTTGAATTAGCAGCAACACAGTCATATTTGGCAGGTGTATTTTGAATGAATTGGATCTAGAGCTATTGGCTGGAAATATATCCATGTTGTACCATTAAATGAGGAAGGTAAGTAGCAGGAACTATATGGAATGTGATTCACTTTTATCAAACAATAAACAAATTACACACACACACACACACACACACGCACACACACACACACACACACTCATAGGTGGTTTCATGAGAATAGAGTGGAATTAGGATACATTGGGCAGAGAGTATTTGAAAAAAGGCAAGAAAACAAAGACTAAAACAACACAGAAAAATAGGCATGGCATAATGTCAAATGCAAGTGTCAAATATAAAATTCTATGTAGTGTTATTGCAAATATGTAGTAATTGAGACATGCATTTGGGAAAAGCTAGGCAATAACAAGAACAAATGTTAAATCAAACATTAATTTGGTTAAATAGTTATTGTGTGAGAAAACTTTTTCTTGGATTTTGCTTCTTTTTTAATATAGATTTTTGTAATAATGAACCATAAATAGGGGAAAAAAGACTATAAGTCATTTTAGGAGTTGACTAACTCTGGGACTCACAGGTGAAATTTTAAGGACTAGGCACATTGGCTCATACCTGCAGTCCCAGTGCTTTGAGAGGTGGGAAGATCGCTTGAGGCCAGGAGTTTGAGATCAGCCTGGGTGGCATGGTGAGACCCCATGTCTACCAAAAAAAGAAAAGAATTAATTGGGATTGATCATGTGCACTTGTAATCCTATTCATATGGACTACATATAGTCCTATTTATATGGAGACTGAGGTGGTAGGTGGGTAGGTGGAATAAGTGGGCACAAAAAAGGTGAGTCCAGGAGTTTGAGGTTACAGTGAGCTATGATCATGGTACTGTACCCCAGCTGGGGAGACAGAGCAAGAATCTATCTCTAAAAAGAAAAAAAAAAAGAAATTAGGTACTGTGGTCAGTTTATTGCAATGTGAACTTGGGCTCTGTGAAGTGCTATGAAGGTAGCATTGCCAAACCTCATGGCTAGGAGTGCAAGAGGAAAAAGTTGAAGCAGCACTGAGCTGATACGAGACCGATTCCCACATTCTTAATTTGTGACTTGTTTGTCCTCATATCACAGCTGCTTTGAACATATATATTTATTTGGGTACCCATTAGCAACTTGAGAGCTTTGGAAACTACTTATCCCCATTACAAAATATTGGGCATCCATCCATCTAGCTGTTCAGCTAGCAATAGTTTTGTGCCTACCATGTGCCAAGCCATACACCAGGGAGTCCTTCTATGGCAAAGCTGCTTCTATCACAGAGAGAAATATATTCTCTTTCTCTTCCTCCTCCCATGAACTTTATGCATAAGCATGCTCACTTACCCTGCTCACTATGCAAAACAGAAAGGAAATGGATTTTTTTTTTTTTTTTGAGACGGAGTTTTCCTCTTGTTGTCCAGACTGGAATGCAATGGCACAGTCTTGGCTCACTGCAATCTCTGCCTCCCAGATTCAAGCGATTAGCCCACCTCAGCCTCCCAAGTAGTTGGGATTATGGGCATGTGCCACCTTGCCTGGCTAATTTTGCATTTTTTAAAGGAGAGACGGGGTTTCTCCGTGTTGGTTAGTCTGGTCTTGAACTCCTGACCTCAGGTGATCTGCCCACCTTGGCCTCCCAAAGTGCTGGGATTATAGCTGTGAGCCACTGCGCCCAGCCAGATTTTTTTTTAACTTTCAAGTTCAGGGGTACATGTGCAGGTTTGTTATATAGGTAAACTTCGTCATGGGTGTTTGTTCTACAAATTATTTCATCACTTAGGTATTAAGCCTAGTACCCATTAGTTATTTTTCCTATCCTTTCCCTCTTCCTACCCTCCATCCTCCAGTAGTCCCTAATGTGTGTTGTTCTTCTCTGTGTGTCCGTGTGTTCTCATCATTTAGTTCCCATTTGTAAGTGGGAATATATGGTATTTGTTTTTCTGTTCCTGTGTTAGTTTGCAAAGGATAATGGCCTCTAGCTCCATCCATGTCCCTGCAGCGGACATGATCTTATTCTTTTTATGGCTGCATAGTATTCTATTGGTGTGTATGTACCACATAATGAAAATATGTAGCTGAGTGTGGTGGCTCACACATGTAATTCCAGCACTTTGGGCTGCCGAGGCAGGCAGATCATGAGGTCAGGAATTTGAGACCAGCCTGGCCAACATAGTGAAACCCTGTCTCTACTAAAAATACAAAAATTAGCCAGACATGGTGGCTCATGCCTATAGTCCCAGCTACTCGGGAGGCTGAGGCAGGAGAAATGCTTGAACCTGGGAGGCGGAGGTTGTGGTGGGCCAAGATCATCCCACTGCACTCCAGCCTGGGTAGCAGAGCCAGACTCCATGTACAAAGTATTCCATGATTATATGTACCATATTTTCATTATCCAGTCTATCACTGATGGGCATTTAGGTTGATTCCATGTCTTTGCTAATGTGAAAAGTACTGCAGTGAACATACACATGCATGTCTTTATAACAAAAATTGATATACCTTTGGGTATATACCGAGTAATGATATTGCTAGGTTGAATGGTATTTCCGTCTTTTGGTCATTGAGGAATTGCCACACTGTCTTCCACAATGGTTGAACTAATTTACACTCCCACCAACAGTGTATAAGTGTTCCTATTTCTCCACAACTTTGCCAGCATCTGTAATTCTTTGACTTTTTAATAAGAGTCATGGAATGCTTTTTCTTTCATTGGGGTTACAGCGAACAATAGGAGGGCACTTTTTACTTTTAGTAATGGCCCTGTTGAACACCTAATACTGACCATGGGACACGAAGCACTTCACAGTCTGACCCTGACCTGTTTGCTTAGTATCCTCTCCTACCATTTCCCACCTTCTGTCAGTACAATCACACCAAACTTCTGAGTGTTTCCAGAGCACAGCATGATTTTGTAAGCTGTTTGTCTTTGGAAATGCCAGTCACTTTGCCTAGAACCCCTATCCATTCTTTAAGAATCACCTCAGATGTCACCTCTTTGAAGTCCTCAATCCCTTTCTCAGATAATTTTGAATTTCTCAAGTATTTCTCCATTCTTATTGTCAGCGCCAGTGATAGTGTGTGCCAGTGAAACACTAAGACAATGAATAATCAGAGTAGACACAGAACATCAACTAAAAGATAGGAAAGCTTCAAAGCCTATAAAATTTGACTGTAACTTGATTGAAAGAAAAAAATTACAACTCTTGGCCGGGCGTGGTGGCTCAAGCCTGTAATCCCAGCACTTTGGGAGGCCGAGGCGGGTGGATCACGAGGTCAAGAGATCGAGACCATCCTGGTCAATATGGTGAAACCC
>NW_022436974.1:14416420-14457112 GCF_009761245.1 Sapajus apella | reverse complement strand
TACTTATAAGGCACAGAAAAAAATGTTCGAGAAGTAAATGTGAACAATTTATATCCTAGTATTGCCCTAAATGGTGAAACTTCCTTACTCGAGGTAATGTAATATTGGGGTTCAGGGGTTCAGGGTGTCCTCAGCTCCCCTGAGAGCACATTTTTCCAGGTTCTTGGTCTCTTGCCCTCTCAAGAATGAGAGAGGGGACCACGGCACAGTGCACAGTAAATGCTGGACTCGAAAGTGTTGTAGAAAGTGATTTATTTAGACAGAGACAAAGGGGAAGGAGAGAGAAACAGCTAACTCTCACACTGAGTGAGAGAATCCAGAAAGATGGAATCCAGGAGAGGAAAGCAGCTTCCACACTTAGTGGAGGGAATAGAGAGAGAGATGGAGTTTAGGAGGGGAAGACAGGCTTCCATGAGAGAGTGTGGAAGGGGACTCCAGAGGGGAAATCAAGGAGAAAGTAAAACAGCTTCCACAAAGAGAGTGTTCATCGAAGGGGATCCAAACATGGAGTCCAAAGGGGTGTGGAAAAAGGGGACTTTTAGCCTGGAAGGAACCCCTACCTTCTTCTCTAAGACTCCAGACCAATGAAAGGAGTTCCCTAGAACTTCCGCTGGAGTGATTGACTCTTAGTTTCTTCCTGCATCCCGCGAAATTTAAACATAAACGGTTAAGTCTTCCAGATGGAGAGAGATGGGAGAGGGCATGGCCCTAGGAAGTTCTTGCCTGTAAAGCTACACCCCCTTGTGGACCCAGAAAGAGAACACCTTCCCTCAGTAAGATTTGAAATATTTCAGGGTCTAATGACAAAGCAATTCTTAGGGCAGAGGTGGATATCGGGAATATCAATTTCAGTCCCATCAGCAAAACCATTTTTATTGTGACAATGATATAACAGGATATTTTAGCCAGGGCACAAAGCAATATTCCTTAAAACAAGAAGCAAAATACAATGTTAATATTCCAATACAATGTTAATATTCCAATCTATTTGCAGTTTTATTTCTCATTGATGTGTTTTTGTTGTTGTGGTTGTTTTTTGTTTTTTTGGTTTTTTTGAAGACGGAGTCTCTCTCTGTAGCCCAGGCTGGAGTGCAGTGGCACAATCTCAGCTCACTGCAACCTCCGCCTCGCAGGTCCTGAGACAGCAATTCTCCTGTCTCAGCCTCCCGAGTAGCTGGGATTACAGGCATGCGCCACTATGCCCAGATAATTTTTGTATTTTTAGTAGAATTGACGGGGTTTTACCATGTTGTCCAGGCTGGTGTCGCACTCCTGACCTTGTGATCCACCTGCCTCGGCCTCCCAAAGTGCTGGGATTATAGGTGTGAGCCATTGCGCACAGCTTGAAAAGTTTTTAAATAAGCATTCTGGTTTTTATTTTTAGTGTCCTGTGCATTTCATTTATCGTGAGTCAGTGAAGTAGGCCCCTGTTATCCCTGGACGCTGGTCACAGCAGGTCTATGGACTGGCAAAACAGATTAATCTTGCAATTTGGCAATCCTTGACACACAGGCCAGTAGTTTTCAACCTTTATTTCACAACCTACATAGTGAATAGTGTTCACATGGACAGTCCCAGATGTGAATTCCCAGTGTGCTAGTTATAACTTCATTCATTTCCCACTTAAGGATATCAGAATACAAATGAATACAACGTTGCCTTAGAGATGACCTTGAATTTGCTTTAATTTTTTTTTTTTTTTTTTTAGTTGTTTGAGACAGAGTCTTGCTCTGTTGCCTAGGCTGGAGTCCAGTGGCGTGATCTTGGCTCATTGCAACCTCCGCCTCCCAGGTTCAAGCAATTCTTCTGTCTCAGCCTCCTGAGTAGCTGGGACTACAGGTGCCTGCCACTACACCTGGCTAGTTTTTGTATTTCCAGAACACAGCATGATTTATTACTGCATGGTTTATTACTGCCTGCATGGTATTTTCTCCCTCAGCTGAATCTTAACTCCAATCCTGCCGTATTTCTCTCTCTCTCTCTTTTTTTTTTGATACAGAGTCTGGCTCTGTCGCCCAGGCTGGAGTAAATATTTGTAAACCATATATCTGATAAGGGGTTAATGCAGTGGCGCCATCTCGACTCACTGCAACCTCTGCTTGCCTCAACCTCCTGAGTAGCTGCGACTACAGGTGACTGCCACTATGCCTGGCTAATTTTTGTATTTCTAGTAGAGACAGGGTTTCACCATATTGGTCAGGCTGGTCTCGAACTCCTGACCTCAGGTGATCCGCCCCCCTTGGCCTCCCAAAGTACTGGGATTACAGGCGTGAGCCACCATGCCTGGCTGAATCTGCTCTAATTTTTGAAAGCAGGTGTGGCGCCGAGATTATGCCATTGCACTCCAGCCTGGGCGACAGAGCAAAACTCCGTACCCCCACAAAAAAAATCAAAAGTAAATTATTTTTGCTTTCTTTCTTTTTTTTTTTTCTCAGCCAAGCAGCTTTATTAAAGATACTTTTCATAAACAATCATGGTACTTCAGGCAGACAGTCATTAACAGTACACAACAAATTTCAAACTCCCTTCTTCGATGGACTACCAATAATCAGAAAGCCACCATAAAACCCAACTAAATTTTCATCTGATGCTCTGAACAGGGAAAGTTTAGAGCGAGGGCTGACATTTCACATTTAGCATGTTGTTTAACAACTTTTCACAAGCCGACCCTGACTTTCAGGAAGTGAAATGAAAATGGCAGAATTTATCTGAAGATCCACGATCTAGAAATGGAACCGCTGCTTTTTTGACAGGTGCCATCTCAGTGGAATCACTGGAAAGTCCAGATTGCCCGACAGGTCAGGTCCCAACAGATGTCTGGGCTTAAGGGTGTTAAGTCTGTGCTGAAAGATGGAAAGGGAGAAGAGGACATCATAACAAATTTGTTTTTCCATACCACAAGCCTTTTGTGTGCCAAGGTGATCATGTGTGTCAAAGTCAGGGAACCTCTCCTCCTGAAAGCCAAGAGGAAGTCTCTCAAAACTGGAAGGGAAAGGTGTTTTTCCCACATCCATCTAGCTTTGGAGACATTCTATTAGTGAAATATGCCCCTTCCCCTAAAAACAACAATGAAGTGTTCTGTGTGCTAACAATATAGCTTAAAAAAAAAGTGAAACAAAATTCTGCATTTTTATATCCCCACTCTGGTTCTGTCCAGTTTTGAGGGTGAGGTCTGTAAAGGATTTTAGCTGATGAGTGTTATTGTATTTTATAAATACAAAATGTAGAACATTACTGCAATATTTGGGCAAGAGAAAATGATGGCCTAAATAAAGGTTCTGGCAGTGAGGACGTAGAAGAAAAGTTAGATTTGAGAGGTGTTTAGGAGTAGAATAAATAGAATGAGTGTATATTGATGGGAGTGGAGTGAGGAGCGGTGTGGTGAGAAAGAGGGAGAAGTTACAGATAACATCAGTTTACTTGAATGAATGTGGAAATAGCAACACCACTAATAGAAAACTGACTATGAATTAGGAGCTGGTTTGGGGTGGGAGAGGATATATTTTACTTTATATATCCCAGGTTTGAGGTTCCCAAGAGAAATCCAGGTGGAGATGTGAAGTAAGATGTCAAAAATACAGGTCTGTAGATTAACATAGAAGAATAAATATACATTTAAGAGTGGTTGGAATATGAATAACAATTGAAGTCAAGGTAGCAGTGTGCCAGGTGGAAAGGAAATACAGGTGAATAATTAAATCTGGGAGTAATTATACATAAGGTCTGGGTAACAGAAGAAGATGCCAAGTAAGAAAACAGAGACGAGAGACATTGTGATTCATCAGGGAAATGAAGAGAATGGATTGTCATGGAAACAAAAAGGTGAAAATTCCAAAAAGAAGAGAGTGTTTAGTGATATCAGATACCCCAAAGAAAGCAGTGGAAACAACGAAAAGTATTCATTGGCCTTGGCGATAAGAAAGTCACTGAAGACCTTTAAAACAACATCAAAGTACACAAGCAACAAAAGCAAAAATAAATAAGTAGGACTATATCAAACTAAGCATCTGCACAAGCAGTGGAAACAATCAACACAATGAAAAGGTAACCTATGGAATGGGAGAAAATATTTGTAAACCATATATCTGATAAGGGGTTAATATACAAAATACTGTTGTATAAGGAATTCATACAACTCAGTAGCCAAAAAAAAAAAAAAAAAAACAATTAAAAAATGAACAAAGGGCCTCAGTAAATACTTAACCAAAGCAGACATACAAATGACCCACAGGTACATGAAAAGGTGCTCACATCACTAATCATCAGGGAATTGCAAATCAAAACCACAATGAGATATAATCTCACACCGCTTAGAAGGGCTATCATCAAAAAAACAAAATATATCAAGTGTTGGTAAGAATGCAGAGAAAAGGGAACCCTTCTCCACTCTTGGTGGAAATGTAAATTGGTATAGCCATTATGGAAAACATTATGGAGTTTCCTCAAAAAATTAAAAACGGAACTACCACATGACCCAACAATCTCACTCCTGGGTATAGATTAAAGGAAATGAAATCAACATCTCAAAAGAGAATCTGCATGCCCATGTTCACTCTAACGTGATTCACAGTAGCCACAACATGGAAACAACCTGTCTATTGATAGATCAATGGGTAAATAAATTGTGTTATGTATAGACAAACAGAATATTATTGAGCCTTAAATCGAAGGACATATGATAATTTGTAACATAAATGAAGCTTGAATGCATTATGCTAAGTGAAATGAACCAGATAGACAAAGCCAAATACTGTATTATCTCACTTACACATCGAATCTAAAAAAGCTGAACCCATAGAAACAAAGAGCAGAATGGTGGTCGCCAGGTGCTGGTGGCAGGGGAAATGGGGAAGTGTTGGTCAAAGGGAACAAACTTTCAGTTATGTGATGAATAAGTTCTGTGGACATAACATACAGCCTGGTGACTGTAGTTACCATATAATACTACACACTTGAAATTGTTGAGAGATCTTAAATGTTCTTACTCACCCCCCCAAACCCCCGAACACACACAGACGTGGAAATTCACGAGGTGAAGTGATAGGTGTGTTAACTAACTTGACGTGTTAATCATTTTACAATATGCATATATCAAATTATCACGTTTATACTTTATAAAATTTTGTCAATTATACCTCAAAAAAGCTATAAAACTTTTCAAAAAAAAAGAGGAACTGTGAGGACATGGACATATTAATTTGGTTGACTGTAGTAATCATTTCACTATGTATATGTATATGTATATTAAAGTATATTATATCCCTTAAGTATAGACAAAAAAAAGAACCATTTAACATGAGATAAAAAACCATCGAAGTATGTAGGGCATGGGTACTGGATGGCAGTAGATTCAAGTGTGAACACAGGGAAGGTGTAAGAGGATGCAGAGTGAGGCTGGGCAGGGTGGCTCACACCTGTAATCCCAACACTTTGAGAGGCCAAGGCAGATGGATCACTTGAGGTCAGGAATTCGAGACCAGCCTGGCCAACATGGCAAAATCCCATCTCAACTGAAAATTACAAAATTAACTGAGCGTGGTGGCATGTACCTTTAGTCCCAGCTACTCAGGAGGCTGAGGCAGGAGAATTGCTTGAACCTGGAAGGCAGAGGTTGCAGTGAGCTGAGATCATGCCATTGCACTTCAGCCTGGGTAACAGAATGAGACTCCATCTCAAAAAATAATAACAATAAAAGGATGCAGAGTAGAGTTCGGTGATGAAGGAAATAATAGTGATAGCTAACATTTGTTAAGTGCTTATTTTGTGTCAGGCTTAGTGTCTGACATATAATATCTCATCTAATTTTATGAACCATATACTATTGTCCACTTTTATACATGAGAAACACATTTGGAACTTAAGTGAGTTGCTAAAGATCACAAAACAAATAGGTTGCAAACATGACTCAAACCTAATGTTGACTCAAACCCAGACCCAAGATCTTGACAGACACAGGGGCCAGAGAGGGTAGGGCTGGGAGTTTTCCTCTTTATATGGTTGTAAAATTATAAAAGGAAAGCTTCTTAATGAAATGATAGATTTAGTGTTTTTTTTTTTTTTTCTTTTTAGTTGGAGTCTTGCTCAGCCACCCAGACTGGAGTGTAGTAGTGTGATCTTGGCTCACTGCAACCTCTGCCTCCTGGGTTCAAGTGATTCTTCTGCCTCAGCCTCCCGGGTAGCTGGGACTACAGGTGTGTGCCACCACATCTGGTTAAATTTTCTATTTTTAGTAGAAACGGGGTTTCACCATATTGACCAGGCTAGCCTCAAACTCCTGACCTTGTGATCTGCCTACCTTGGCCTCCCAAAGTCCTGGGATTACAGGCGAGAGCCGCCATACCCAGAAGCTATTTTTTAAAAAATAAAATATATTTTCTGCTCCTCCAGCTACCTCATTACACAAATAAAAATAGCTATCATTTAATCAGCAGATGTGGTGCTAATAATTTACATGCGATATTTTATCTCTGTTGCAGAAGAATTGAGTCTAATAGTGGAGCTACAAAATAAGAAAATTATAGTACAAGGTGGAATGTGAAAAAAATCACGAGTGAGGTAAGTGCAAAGCACCAAGGGAGCTCAGAGGAGTCGGGGGGGGATTATTTCCTACCAGAGAAACTCATTCAGTCAACATTCAAAAAATAATTATCATGTGCCTGTTACATCTTGGTTTCAAGAATCTCACATTCCATTGAGAAAAGTAAGGAAACAAATCATCTCAATAGTGAGATGTCATTTGATAACTGCAATCAAGCCATCAAGGCAGGCTCCTTGGAAGAGGCAGTACATGAACTATAGGTACTGAAGGTTTGGGGGCTTCTGAATAGAACAGGATGGGGACCCCTGATATCTCAAGGGTTGCACCTGGATCTCAATACACAAGCCCCATCCTCTAGAAAAGAGAGAGAAATAAGGAGTTGTTGACTTCACCATTCATTTCTCCTCTGAGGTCCTAATTTTGAAGACTTTAATGGTAACCAGTACTTCTCCTCTGTGCAGCTGGCTTTTCTCCCACTGCAGATTGCACTGCACTTTGCTTAAGTCCATTCGGTTTGTGACCTCCTCTCCAATTTACCAATTCTGATTCACATGCTCCATCTTTCTCCCACAGAGAAGAAACAGCTGGCTTTTGGACTTCCAAACCTCCTGGAAAAAAGCCAAGCCACCATAAACTCCAGAATATGATTGTGTGAATTAAAATGTTCACATGATATCAACCATGCAGTTGCTCCAAAGTTTATTTTGGAAAATATTACATTTGGAAAATGGGAAGCATTCCAGAGCATTCCCTTACCTTGAAATATCAGTAGACACAAGGGTATTTTGAGATCATTTCTTGCACAAAAGTTAGCAAATAATCTGTACAATTAGACACGTAAAATTGCCTTAAATAACATTAGTTAAGGACTCTGGGGCTTAAAATTTTCTATAGAGTATTTGTTGAGAAATTTGGGACAAAAGGCTATAATTTTTAACTCACTGAAGCAAACTCAAAATGCCTTTGAGTTGACTCCCAGTTGGCTTTTATTGCACATTTTACTTCCAATCACTGATGATTAGACCTAACTCAGTTTCATGTTTCCCAAAATCTCACATGCTTCAAACTCTTTCCCTCTGGCTATAAGAGGCAAAAGAGTCTAGAATCCTAGGGAGAACTGCATCTCAACCCTAACAGCCCAGGCATCCAAGGGCCCACGGGGCCTATACATTTCTCCTCTACTTTCTTCTTCCATTCTTTTCTTCTCAGATTGGTTTTGGAGTGCTAAGGCCACAAAAGGAGGGGTTCTACAAGGTCACATGTCCCAGGGAGATCTTATTGATGCACCTCTTTCTTTAATGCATCTCAATTCCCAGTGCCTCTGGTATGTTTGCAGTGGCTGCAATACAAATGAGATTGGAGGGCCTTGAGAAAAAAAGACCTAGAATGATAAACAGGTTACGGTCCTTGTATATTTATTCTGGCTTTGAAATTTGCAAAGGCCTGAAACTCAATGTTGTCTATTATCTCATTTCTGAAAAAGAAAACCCAGTGTGTGTGTGTGTGTGTGTGTGTGTGTGTGTATAAATGCATAAAGAAAATGGTTACCTCTGGGAAAGAAAATGTAATTAGACAAAAGTAAAGGTAGACTATTAGCATTCATGTAGTGTGCGAGTAATTAAACATAAAGAAAAAATGGTTAAAATAAAATGAAAAAGTCTTAAAAATGACTAAATGAAATTCTGTGTACTAATACAGAAAGCCTCTCAAAGAAATGCCAAGTTAAAAATACCAAGTTTAAAAGTGACATCGTAAGTTCAATTTGGGGGAAAAATGTCAAATATATCTGCATACAATGGATAGTATATGCATAGAAAAAATTATTAAGAATACACAGGAAATTATAACTGTAGTTACTCCTGGGTGATGAAATTAAAGAAAAAATTAACTTTCTACACTGTATAGTCTCTATAATATCCGAATTTTTAATATTAGTATATAATAATTTTTCTAACAAACTAATTGGCTGACATAGTATTATGCCCTTGTTTACTTGATATTGCCCTGAAAAGACTTACTGGTTAAGTCTCAAAAAAAAAAAATAGTATATGGGAAGATGTGTATAGATTATATGCAAACACTATGCTATCTTTTGCAGGGGACTTGGACATCTGTGGATCTTAGTATCCCTGGGGTGTCCTGCAACTAATTTTCCAAAGATGCAGAGGGATGATTGTGTGTGTGTACCCCATTAGTTCTAACAACTTGAAGTGTTGGAAACAGCAATACCCAAGTAGCAAGGGACATACCTAGCATTTTTATTTCTATATACTGTTCTTCACTAAAAAGAATCAGAGTTTTCTGCAGAATTGGCTGATTCTAGGATTAGGGCAGTGAAAGTAAAAAATGAGCTTTGACATCCTGTCCTAAAAAAGTGTTCAAATGATAATAAAGTACATGTCTAAGGAGCACAGGAGGCAGCTTAGAGGAGTTTCCCCTGGTCATAGCTGGGGCAATTTGAACATCAAAATGATTAATGATAATAATGGAATTATAACCCCCTGAATAAAATAGGAATACTTGTGTATACACTAAAGTTATTAAGTGAATAAATTGAAATTTGATGAAGAACAGGATAGTTGCATAGTCTTAAGTTTCTTCCCTGTAAAAAATTATAATTATAGAGAGAAAAACAGTGACTCTATATAAGACAGCAAATACCATCTTAATCAAGTGACCAAAGTGCCCATTACTAGTAATGGGACGAATCAACACCATCCGAGAGGATGCAATGAGAAGACCTGGCATCACTTCTATGTTATTCCTTTCAGAGATGCATAACAGAATCCCATCATGAGGAAACTTATCAAATTAAGTGTCATTCTAAAAATGGCATGTAGCTGGGCGCAGTGGCTCATGCCTGTAATCACAGCACTTTGGGAGGCTGAGGCGGGCTGATCACCTGAGGTCAGGAGTTCAAGACCAGCCGGGCCAGTTGAATTCAAGTGATTCTCCTGCTTCAGCCTCCTGAGTAGCTGGGATTACAGGTGCACACCACTGAAAGCATGGATATTTTTATTTATAATAAGTAGCTCTTAAAATCAGAAAAGTTTGAGAGACAGTAATTCATCAAGAAGGTCACTGAATCTTTTGTCCAAGGCATGCAAGAAGGGTTTGGTGATTAGAATCAAAATAGTGAATTATATCTGTGCACTGAGGAAGGAGAGGTGGCTAGAGCAGAGTCAGAGGACAAATATGGCATTCTCTTCCAAAAACCCCTTCATAGCTGGTCTGCTGAATTTTCACTCATGTCCTTGGCAGCTCTATGGAACGTAAACCAAGGGGTACAACTGATCATTTTAAGGTCATTTCAGTTGTTACCATCTACTCAGGAATAAAAAATGGCTAATTTTCTTGGTTAAGTTCCTTTTTTTTTTTTTTTTTTTTTGAGATGGAGTCTCACTCTGTTGCCAGGCTGGAGTGTGATGATGCGATCTCGGCTCACTGCAACCTCCACCTCCCGGGTTCAAGCGATTCTTCTGCTTCAGCCTCTCAAGTAGCTGGGATTACAGGTGTGCGCCACCACGCCCAGCTAATTTTATATTTTTAGTAGAGACAGGTTTCATCTTGTTGGTCAGACTGGTCTCGAACTCCTGATCTCAGATGATCCGCCCGCCTCAGCCTCCCAAACTGTTGGGATTACAGTATAAGCCACTGTGCACCATGCCTGGTGGTTAAGTTTCTTAAACCCTCCAAGTCTCAATTTTTTCATTCATAAAATGATTTGTTATGTGAATTAGGGGCAAATGCTAATTAACATAGGAAAACACCTAAAACAGTGTCTAATTCAATACAATGATAATTATTATTGATACTTTTATAATCATTATTGTTCTTTCTCCAATTGTCCAATTGGTGACTCTTTTTTTTTTTTTTTTTTTTTTTTTTGAGATGGAGTCTGGCTCTGTCACCCAGTGCAGTGGAGCAATCTTGGGTCACTGCAACCTCTGCTTCCCAGGTTCAAGCGATTCTGCTGCCTCAGCCTCCCGAGAAGGTGGGACTACAGGTATGCACTACTATGCTGGCTAATATTTTGTAGTTTTAGTAGAGACAGGGTTTCAACGTATTGGCCGGGCTGATCTCGAATTCCTGACCTTGGATGATCCACCTGCCTCGGCCTCCCAAAGTGCTAAGTTTTCGGGCATGAGCCATAGCAGCTGGCCTCTTCTTACCTTTTTCTGTTGCTGTTTGTTTTCAAAACCCCTTCTAAATGCATTGTCTTCTTGTGTTATCAATTCTCATCAGCTTCTAATCATCAATCACTTTATGGTAAAGATACAAAACATCTAAATGAAAATAATTTTTAAATTCAATTATACTTTCCCATTTTACAAAAAAAGTGTTATACACATGTGTGCCTTCTGTGATTGGTACTGGGATAGAACTTGGATTTTGTCTTTACCTGGAATGCAGAGATGATTATTGAAATGCAGGCTCCAGGGAGCTCCTAGTCCAGTGGAAATGATAGATAGCAGATATTGCCAAGTACATGTTCAGAGATGTCTGAAACTGCCTTTCTTTCTCCTTGGTGTGTGGGAGACTGTCGTATTCCCTTATTAAGTATGGCATTTAGGCAGAAAACTTCAATTGGAAGTAAAACCCCCTGATTTCTGAAGAGAAGTCAGAGGGTAGCTCCTGCCTGCCTTCCCAGCTAATTGCCTTCTATTACGATGGTGAGGGGTTACAGGACAGGGAAAGTAGACAGGTAACTAAACTTGAGGATGAGGCAGAGGGGCAGAGAATGCCAGGAAGTAAAGAAAAGGAAGCAGTGTAATTAAAAGAGGCAGTTGGGTGATGCTTGTTGGCAGGACTAAGCAGAATGGCTGAGGGTCCAGGCTCTGGAATCAAAATGCTTAGGTTCATATCCAGCTCCTTTACCTGTGACGTCTTTGACCCTAGACAGTCCTCTTGATCATGAGTGTCCCTGTTTTTCTCATCTGTTAAATTGGGGTCATAAATTATCATCTTCATAGGATTGTTGTGAGAATTAAATGAGATAATAGATATAGAACAGACAGAACCTGGGACACAGTAAATGCTTAATAAATACTGGCCCACCTTATGTTGGTGGAAGATGCCTAGGGTGATGCTTGTTGTCTTGGGCATAGTTAACCATGTAAGGCTGCCTGCTGGGAGGACCTGTGTGACTCAGCCACTTGAGGGACACAGACAACAAGCTGCTTGTATGGCTCTTTGCCTTTCACCTCCAAGAGAGCAGGAGAGTTGCTTGCCTTGCTTCTTGCTCTACCCACAGCAGCTAGAATAGTGTCACTCACTGTGTAGATAGTTAGTAGATAGTCATTGAATTAATGATATATGAATGCATACTTAGAATGTGTTTTAAGGCTTTATTCACCAGGAAAACTCCTACTATTTCTTCAAGGCATAATTCAAACTCTTTGGACTCCTCTGGTCTAATCCTCCAGAACTCCAAAATAGTTAGGCACTTCTGCCTCTGCCTTTATTTACTCATGTATCTTACATTATACTTCTATTTTAATTTCCATATATATCTTCCCTATTAGACAGGAGAAATCACAGAGGCATGGACTGTCTTTTAACCTTTGGCACAAGGATGCCTTGCAAGGGATTAAACATAAGTTTTGTCTCCTCTGCTTTGGGAAGCTTTGGGCTTGAATTACTGAGACACAAAAGCTAATTGCCTCTCAGGAGGTGATAGATGGGAATCCTGGAATTTGGAGTTTGAGATTCATGGCAAACTTTCTAAATCCTATTGCCAAGGGAGGACCCTTTGTGTCTAAGGGTCAACAGAAAACTGCTGCCAGGAGAGGTGGCCCTGGAGACCACCTAGATAGTCACTTTAGCTGAGGGCATGAAAGGCCTTTTGTCTGTGAGATGTATGAATATAGTAGTTCTGTATTTTTACAGTTGAAATGGAAAGTGGACTGGCCTCTGGTTTTTCAGTCTGTGAGATGCTAACACTTCAGCCAGTCTGAGTGAAGGTGGATTGATGGTGGAGATTGAAGGGGAATGGTTTTATGTGATGCGAAGGACTGAGCACTAAACGCTGCAGGCTGGGAGATCCAGCAAGGGACATTCTCTGTTGATCATGGCATCAAAAGAATGGAGTCTCTCATGAAGACACCTTCCATCAAAATACCACTCTAGATGGTGCAATAAACTGGGTCAGCAGCAGTGTCTGACAGTGAGCTGCTACAGGGCCTGGCTGACAGTGGAAGGCCAACTTTCAACAGCACACCATGAGGCATGCAGAAATAGTAGTGGGTGCTTGGATATGAGAACTTACCTTAACTTGAAGCAAAAGTCAATGGACCTCTCATTTGGAATGTGTACACACTCCAGGGCTCTCAGAAGATCTAGAAGAAGGGAAAGGGGTCCCAAGAAAGAGACAACAGTTTCCCCAGAAACCTGACATGAGGAGACTCAAGTCATTTTTCATCTAAGTAGGAAAATTGAATATGCTGTCATAATTCTACCTTGATCATTGAGGAGTTGACACCAGCTACCAGCTACACGTCAGTGGATATACTTTGGTTTCTATCATACTGCTTGGCACATGATGGGGTTCATTACATGATTATAGCACTAATAAATGGATAAACGGAATGTGAATATAAAATAATAAGACTTCCACAGATTCAGCTGGGAAGCCATTTTTTTTTTTTTTATTCTGCAAACTCATGTTAAATAGGTTACTAAGTGGTGAAACCCTGTCACTACTAAAAATACAAAACATTAGCTGGGCATGGTGGCGCGTGCCTGTAATCCCAGCTACTCAGGAGGTTGAGGCAGGAGAATTGCCTGAACCCAGGAGGCAGAGGTTGCGGTGAGCCGAGATTGCGCCATTGTACTCCAGCCTGGGTAACAGGAGCGAAACTCCATCTCAGAAAAAAAAAAAGCTTACTAAAATACAAAGATTGTGTTTATGGTGTGCTCCATATACACATAGCCAGTCTACCTGGATGCACCAGACTGTGATTAAAGATGAGGTCAGATTTACCTTGTAATGTCCAAATTGCTGTGGCTCAAACTTTGATCTCATCTAATGACAGAAAGTCCTGTCTTTTATGAGGCTTCTCTCCACAAGTAGGTCTTTTCACCTTCTATGTTCCACAAACCCATACTGTCCTAACCACCCCGATGGTGGCAGATTGCTCATCATAGCTCCACCACTGTCACCCCTCATCTCCCACAACCCCAGGACTGATGCCACTGCAGCCATGCTGGCCTCAGGGAGAGAAAGGCTTTGCTTCCCTTTACTGGATGACATGGGGGTAGACATAGACCCTTTAATTTCCCACAGCATGACGAACACCAAACTGCAAAATGCTTAGGGATATGAGAAAGGAATTATTAAACTGACAAACAAAAATGCCTACTAATTCTGAATGTTCTAAGAGTCCACAAGCCAGAGCATAGGCTGCTTTGGGCTCTTAGAATGGCAGTCCCCAACCGTTTTAGTATCAGGGACCAGTTTTGAAGAAGACAGTTTTTCCATGAATGGTAGTGGGAGATGGTTTTGGGATGAAACTGTTCCACCTCAGATTATCAGGCATTAGTTAGATTCTCATAAGGGTCACACAACCTAGATCCCTCTCACGCACAGTTCACAGTGGGCTCCATGCTCCTATGCTGCTGCTGATCTGACAGGTGGTGGAGCTCAGGAGGTAATGCTTACTTGCCTGCCACTTACCTCCTGCTGTATGGCCCAGTTCCTAACAGGCCACGAATTGCTACTGATCTGTAGCCCAGGTGTTGGGGACCTCTGTCTTGTGAGTGCCTCCCTGTTCTCAAGATTGGGCCTTCTGGCAAGGTTTGTTTATCTTTTCCCTTTAGTGACAACCTCCAGCAATCTGCTCTGCTGAAAGTCCAGGCCCCAATGTCCAGGAACCCAAGAGAAGGCCACATTTCTCCCTCTGTCTCTTGGGTCTCAGGCCTGCCTCCCCTATCCTCTTTTCCTGTTTACTTCCTGTGGGTAAACTCCAGCCCTTCCCCTTCATGGGGTTAGGCATCTTCCTATGGCCTCTGTGACATCATCATATAAAAGTAAAATATCCAGTGGGACGTGTGAATATTAATGTGTATGAGAGAATAGCAGGCTAGTCTTTTAGCGTTAAACCTAGTCTAGTCCCATTCTTTTTACAACATTTTATCCAGCATGAACTCAAAATCAGAACCACAGTTTCTCTGCAGTCCTAAAGTCTTCTCTCCCAGTCTCCCGTGAGAAGCTGTTTAAACGAGAAGCATGAGCATTTCTATTTTAATAAACAATACCATACAGGCTAGGGTAGTCTACACCCACACTTTAAAGGAAGTATTTCTCCAAAGGCATAGTAAACTGCTGATATGTAGCTTTGCCCATAACAAAGACAATATTTGTATTATTAGGCAGAAAAGCTTAGTTCTCTAGAGATATAGCTGTCAAAATCCCATTCCTGAAAAGGGTCTGGCTTAATATAAGCATATCTAACCTTGTCCATTTAGATAATTATCCCCAAACTAAGGATTAATCTGCCTCAACATGAATGAAAATTTCCACCTGCTGCAAAAACTACTTGAAGATCTGAGATTACAACATTAAGCCACCATCCCCACTCCAGCCTTCACAGATCTCAGGACCATTTTTCATCAGGGCTCTGGTTTCAAGTATTGTGTGACTGCCTCCCCGCAGTGGTCTCTGCTTTTCTTAAGGGTATCATTCACAAAGGGGAATCTAGCCCTAAGAAGAGAGCAGAAGGGAAACTGCTGCCTCTTTCCAGGGGACATGGCCTTTTCCCTTTTCCATGGCCACATAAATATGGAACTAATTTTGATTTCTTTTTCTTGAAACTTAGATACCTGGCTTGTCAACAGTAATTCAAAAATAATTTTATAAAGGTTTAAGAATTAGAGTTAGTCAAATAGTGAAATTGAGATTCTTTAGAGATTCAATTTTTGTAATCCTAAGTCATACAGAACTAAATGAATTTAGGGGTATGGATTTTAATGGGTTTAGGTTGTAGAGACTTAACTCAGATACATTGAAACAAAAGGTGAGTTTTCTCAATCAGTTTCTGAATAGACTTTAAGGTTTTATAATGAACAACAGCTGGCAAGTGCTTACGTGTCTATTTCCATTTATTTTGGCCAGTAGCCCAAACAATGAAAATAGAGATTTTCCAATCATAGACTTAAACATCATCAATGGGGAATGCCATTTTAAATTTAAAAACACAACTAGGTATGCAGTATTCAGAAATCAGTCAAAGAACTTTCTATTTTCTTGCCTTCAGTTCTATTCATTCAAGTTTTTAATGCCTATCACGTACCAGGCATTGTGCTAGGTCCTGAAGTAGATAGCAATACAGATAAGCAAAGCTGCCATGCCCTTACCCCCTGGTTGGGGAATAGAGGTGAGTGGGGGTGACAGAATACACCGTTAACTAAAATATTAAAATAAAAAACCTGTTCTCAGTTGATAACAGAGGGGCGGGCCATGTTCAGAAAAGACAATTAGCTCTACCCAAAAGGCTTCATAGAGAAGTTGCATTTCAGTTGGAAATAGAAGGTAAATAGAAGGTCACCAAAAGAAGGGGAGAGAAATTAAGTATTTGTTTGTTGTTTATCTTTGTTACTGGACTGACTATAAGTTCTGTGTGGGTAGGGACTGGATCTTGCTCAATGTTGTATATGGCTCCTCTTTTGATTTGGACTATGACTTTCATGGGATTATTATGACAGGATGTACAGTTACCCAGCACATGTTCCTCTTCCATCTCCTATTGCTCAGGCTGTAGTGCCCTCAAAATGCCACTGTGTATCAGGAAACACCTCAAGAAGAGGCAAAAGTGGCTTCAATTCTAAGAGTGAATAGTGGGGATCTTCCAAGTCTGGTAAGTTGAAAGGAGATGGTCTTCAGGCCGTTAAGAAGGAATTGACCCAAATAAAACCAAAGGTGGATTCTCTCCTGGAAAACCTGGAAAAAACTGAAAAGGAACAGAGCAAACAAGCAGTAGAGTTGAAGAATAATTCAGAAGAGGAGTAGAGCAGCAGTTCCGTGAAGAGAGATGAGACTAATGTGAAGATGGAGTCTGAGGGGGGTGCAGATGATGCTCCTGAAAGGGGAACCTATTAGATGATGATGATATTGAAGATCGGGTGGGGATGAACAGCTGGAGTTGATCAAGGATGATGAAAAAGAGGCTGAGGGAGGAGAGGATGACAGACAGCGCCAATGGTGAGGTTGACTCTTAAGCACATGGTGGGGTTTAGAAGTCTTATGCCATTGTTTATTTACCTAGGTGCTTGTCTAAGACCAAAATTTTCACCAGATTCTCTCCCCTAGTAACTTCAGGACATGCTCACTGTTCTCCCAGTCCTTGTCCTTGTTATGTTCGTTAATTCATACTGCCTGTGCCTAGTCCCTTTTTCACTTCCTTTGATGCCCCCAGTAGTTTTGTTGTTACTGTGTAATTTTTGCTTTTAATTTTGAAACCTCTTTATAACTTAACAATAAAAAGGATGTATGGGTTTTGTCAACTATCCCCAAAATAATCTTTTGTTATGCAGGGAGTATAGTTCTTTTTATTCATATGTAAGTTCAGTAGATATTTCCCTAATTGCAAAGACAATCTGAATTAGTTGAGTAGCTCCTGAAAGCAGCTTTGAGTTAGAAATATGTGTGTTACATCCCCATATAAGTGTGCTGTGTGGGGCAGTTCAACACGAATGTAACCATGTATTTTTATGAATGAGAGTTGTCATGTCAAATGTATCCTTCAGAATAATAATTAGTGCTATAGTCTTATTATTTGTTTTCTAAAGTTGATACTGTGGGTTATTTTTGTGAACAGCCTGATGTTTGGGACGCTTTTTCCTCAAAATAAAGAAATTCTTATTAAGCCAGGAATTTGGAGGAAAAAAATTCACTCAAAACCATAAAATTACATGGAAATTGAATAACCTGCTCCTGAATGACTTTTGGGTAAATAATGAAATTAAAGCCAAAGTCAAGAAGTTCTTTGAAACTAATGAGAACAAAGATACAACATAGTAGAATCTCTGGGACACAGCTAAAGCAATGTTAAGAGAGAAATTTATAGCACTATATGCCCACATCAAAAAGTTAAGCAGATCTCAACTTAACAACCTAACATCACAACTCAAAGAAGTAGGGAACTAAAAACAAACAAATCCCAAAACTAGCAGAAGACAAGAAATAACCAAAATCAGAGCTGAACTGAAGGAGATTGAGACTCAAAAAAGCATTCAAAAACAATAAATCCAGGAGTTGGTTTTTTGAAAAAAATTAATATAGATTGCTAGCTAGACTAATGAAGAAAAGAGAGAAGATTAATGAGATACAAACAACCATCAGAGAATGTTATGAACACCTCTGAGGGAAAATTTACTTGAATTCTTTTTTTTGAGATGGAGTTTCGCTCTTGTTGCCCAGGCTGGAGTGCAGTGGTGTGATCTCAGCTCACTGCAACCTCTGCCTCCTGGGTTTAAGCGATTCTCCTGCCTTAGCCTCCCAAGTAGCTGGGATTACAGGTGAGTACCACTACACCAGGCTAATTTTTTGTATGTTTAGTACAGATGGGGTTTCACCATCTTGACCAGGCTGGTCTCAAACTCCTGACCTCGGTTGATCCACCTACCTTGGCCTCCCAAAGTGCTGGGATTACAGGTGTGAACCACTGTACCAGGCCTGTAATTCTATAGATAACAAAATTGTCATTAGTTTGAGGTAGAATGAGGGCAAAATAATGATACATTCAGAACAATTAACACACATTACCTGAAAATAAACTCTAACAAAATGAAAATTTCTCTAGAAGGAAGTATTGGAATGTAAAAATAATGCATACTAGTTGGGAAAAAATTAAATAATGTATTAGAATATATATATATATATATATATATATATATATATATAAAGTAAAATGTGAAAGGGCTCTGCCTATTCCTTTATTTGTTGTATATTCTCCTACACCTTTTTCTATGACTATGTAAACATACACACGCACACACACACACATACTATCTTTTATTCTTTAAACAATGAGCTTACTCTATATAGAATACTTTGTGTTCTTTTCCCCCTTATTCCCTATGGAATATCGTGAATATTCTTCAGTATTAGCATGTGCAGATCTACCTTGCCCTTTTTGCTATCTGCATTCCATGATATAAATATATCACAAGTTTATACATGTCCATTTAGCATGAATGTTTAGATTATTTTAAATAGTTTTTGCTCTTATAAACAAAGCATGGCTAAGTTTTTTGTTAGTATTTCTATAGGATAGAGGCCTAGAAATATAATTGTTGGGTCACAGGATATTTACATTTAAAATGCTCATAGGGCCAGGTACAGTGGCTCACTCCTGTAACCCCAGCACTTTGGGAGGTTGATGCAGGAGGATTGCTTTAGCCCAGGAGTTTGAGACCAGCCTGAGCAAGATGGGGAGACCTCCATCTCTGCAAAAAAACAAAAAAAAGCAAAATGTTTGTAGATCCTGCCAGAATGACTTCTAAAAATATTGCTCATTTATAGTCAGACTAAAAGTATATGGAATGTAGTATTTTAAGAAAGAAAATCTTCTAACATGAGAATATGCACAAAATACAGAGAATCTGGTTGATAATATTTTTAAAAAGATAGAAAATATGCATTATTTTGAGTGCATATAACACATGGCTCTGTCTGTCAGACCATGTGGAAAATATATTTCCAAAAGGGATTACAAAGTAATCCAAAGAGATTTAGTAAGCAAGGAAGTCTTCAACTATTATTATGTCTTATTCTATTAAAAGCAGATCATCAAATAAATTCTTGCACATTAGTTTGTCTTTTTTTTTTTTTTTTTTGACTCTTGTTCTGTCACCCAGGCTGGAGTGCAGTGGTGCCATCTTGGCTCACTGCAACCTCCACTACCCGGGTTCAAGCGATTCTCCTGCCACCACCTTGAGTAGCTGGGATGACAGGCCTGTGCCACCATGCCTCACTAATTTTTGTATTTTTAGTAGAGATGGGGTTTCACCATGATGGCCAGGCTGGTCTCGAACTCCTGACCTCATAATCCACCCGCCTCTGCCTCCCAAAGTGCTGGGATTACAGGTGTAAACCACTGCGCCCAGTTCAGTTTGTCTTTTACAAAGTAATCTTAATAAGGAAAACCTCTGCCTTTGGACTTAATTCTAACTATAATAGGATACTGACTTGTACCACGAAAGTGACAAGATCCTTAGTAAAAAGTATCTGCACCATTTTAAAATTTGTACTGTGCAAGAATATGACTGATGAGCATGTTTAGACATGTACTTAAGGGAAAGCATATTGAAAATTTTAGAGAGAGAAAAAATATTGGACCCATTATTTGAGACTTCAAATAAGAATGTTACTGTAGAGTGCTAACTGTAGAGGTTTACCTATGTAAGTGTATTTTGAAACTGCATTTTACTAATCTAACAAATGTTTGAGTGTGCCTGTATCGTAGATCCTGGGCTAGGCACTAAAGGTACTGTATTAATTTTGGAGGAAATCGCAGCTTTGAGGAATTTAATATGTTTGATATGATCAGTTCTCTGAATTACTTTCAGCAAAAATGTGTCTCCGTTTTGCAAATGGGAAAATGGGACTATCAGTTGCAAAAGGCAAACAATGGCATTTATTTTAAAAGATTATATTGATAACCTATTATGAGCACCATCTGTCACACAAAGAAATACAAGAGATGGTCCCTGACTTCAAAGTACTTGCAGTTGTTTTAAGTATTTGAGTTTCAAAACTGTAATATATATATATATACTTTTAAAAAAGTAGAACCTTCATGAAGTAAAATAAAATGCTGGTGTTGCATGTCATGCAGGGATTTTCAAAGCAATTGTGAAAAGTTAGAAAAAGAGGCACCTCACCATCAAAAAGAGGCACAGAGCATAGCAATAAGAACACTGAGGATACAGCAAATCCCAGAATGAATAATTGAGAGTCACAATGTTGTCAGCAAATAAGACATTGTTCCTATGTTTGGCAGAGGATTCTGATAAGGAAAGGAGTAAGTAAGCTCTGTGCTTAGGGACAAATGATAACATCTGAGTGAACGGTACTGTCTATCAAAAATAATCATTTATTCTAAAGGACATGATTAAGGATAATTGAAAGCCAAGGTGGTTGAGAAGAAAATAAGAATGTCTCTATCTTCCATGAATTCAAGTGTTCAGGCTCAAGTAAATTACATCAATTCTGTGTGGTAGAACTAAAGTTAATTGGCAGCAACTGTGGAATTGTGACCCTTATGGATAGTTTTGTGTGCTCATAGGTAGTTTGAGAGGAGAGAAAGCTTGAGGTTAGGCTATGAACATCCTAATTTTTTGTTTGTTTTGAGATGTTGCCTAGGCTGGAGTGCAATGATGCAATCTTGGCTCACTGCAACCTCTGCCTCCTGGGTTCAATCTATTGTCCTGCTTCAGCCTCCCCTCTCTACCCCCCAGTAGCTGGGATTATAGGTGCACACCACCTTGTGTAAAGGCAAATTAAAAAATTCATCAAGCTGTACACTTGAATTCTGTGCATGCTGCTATGCACAATAACTAAAAATTATGCACACATAAAAAATTAAAGAAGTGGCTGGGCATGGTGGCTCACGCCTGTAATCCCAACACTTTGGGAGGCTGAGGTGGGTGGATCACCTGAGGTCAGGAGTTCAAGACCAGCCTGGCCAACATGGTGAAACCCCATTTCTACTAAATAAAATATAAAAATTAGCCGGGTGTGGTGGAGGGCACCTGTAATCCCAGCTACATGGGAGGGTGAGGCAGGAGAATAGCTTGAACTTGGGAGGTGGAGGTTGCAGTGAGCTGAGATTGTGCCAGTGCACTCCAGCCTGGGTGACAGAGTGAAACTCTGTCTCAAAAGAAAAAAAAAAAAAAAAAGACCACTGAAGGCCTAATGCAGATGGAAGAGGCTTTATTCTTGAATCACTACTTGCAGGGAAGTTGCCTTGCCCTGAAAAATTGGCCAGTTTGCTTTGGAGTTTGTGTAAACACAAAGGAAATCTTTCTGATTTTAAATTCTCTGAGATTTAGAGTCTATGTGGTATCTCAGCATAGCCTAACCATTCTTGGCTAATACAGAATTCATCACCTACTAACAACCAACGTCAAAAGCCTGGTTTTGGCAGCATACCAGAGAGGCTCTTTCTTTCTCAGGCGAAGTGATATAAAACAAGCTTACAAATAAGTGTATAAATCAAGATGCCAATTTATTAAATAACAATAGAAAATAAAAACCTCTCATACAAACTGGGATATCTGTTACCATGATAATATATAACCATTCTTTCTCTCAAGACAGACCCGCATGGGAAGCCAAACCATAAGAGAAGTTTATTTTATTCTCAGAAAACAAAAAACAAAAAACAAACAGTTGGATGAACCAATTGTTTAATGACATTTGTCCAGGAGCAGATATGCATCCCATTTCATAGTTAATTCCTGAGGTCTCTGGGCTGCAGTTCTTACTCCTACACATGCACCTGAATTGCCTCAGTGGCTCCTCCTTTTTTTTTTACTCCTAATCCTATCAGTACACTTGTCTTCTATGATATTGCATAAGTCTACTGTTTTTAGAGAAATGTGGCTGGCCTCTAAAGCATTCCTTGGATACATCTACTCTCATCTATTACATGATGATTTTGTTTTTCCTTTCAAAGAATAATCATAAATCTTTTAAATTCTGTGGTTGGAGTGGTAGGGGTTCGAAGTGGAGAGGATGGTGTCCTTAGCTATAGCTTCTAAGTACTGATAACATCATCAAACTAATATAGACACTGAGTATTCTAGACAGTGTATGTACCTGAATATTTTGTAAGGCCATTTGAGAGTATTTTGTGCATCTTTGTACAGTCTTTGAAGGGAGGAAATTGTTATAAAAGGCTGGAGAAAAAGGGATGCCTGTTATGTAGTGACAGAAAGTTTGGCAACACTGTTGCATGCTGAAATGCAGAAAATAGGAAATACATCTAACAAACTGGCGTATATGGTTAAGGAAATTTCCACACAGACTGTTGAAAGTGCCAACTGACTAAAAAAAAAAAAAAAGAAAACCACAAAAACAAATGTGGGATAAGATGTAGAGAGGTGAGATATAAAAGGAATGATTCCATTTTTAAGGAGAATTTAGAGAAAATATACAGAGTCTAGGAACTTTGGATTCAAAAATAAAACTGCTTTTTACTCCCAGCCTTTCCAGATGGTAAAAGGTTCTGCATTTAAGGCATTGCCTTAAGGGGAAGGTAAAATCTGGAGTGTGGCTGTTTAGATTTTTTGTAAAGACTGTACAAAGATTTAAAGCCGTTTTATCTAGACCATTTCAGCTAGACAAAAGCCCTTCTAAGTGTATAAGGGCATTTTCCATCAGCTTTCTGACTCTCAGCCCAAGATGGGAAGCGTTTGTCTCAAAGAGGCTTTTCTTCTGGTGGAGTGGATTATAATTTGATATATATGAAGTCCCCAAAATCTTAAAGAGAATTGTATTGGTAGACACACTGCCTATTTGGACTGAAAGGGAATATGCATCTTTTAATGTTATGGATTTGAATATTAAAATTTATATTTACATCTTAGAAACTCAATATTTTAAATAAATGACGTAAGGAAAAATCTGAAGTTATGATGCAACAAAAATTAGTAGAAAATCAGAATCATGGCTCATGCCTGTAATCCCAGCACTTTGGGAGGCCAAGGTGGGCGCATAATGTAAGGTAGGGAGTTCGAGACCAGCCTGGCCTACATGGTGAAACCGCGTCTCTACCAAAAATACAAAAATAAGCTGGGTGTGGTGGTAGACGCCTGTAATCCCAGCTAGTTGGGAGGCTGAGGCAGAAGAATTGCTTGAGCCAGGGAGGTGGAGGTTGCAGTGAGCTGAGATCGTGCCATTGCACTCTAGCCTGGGTGACAGAGCAAGACTCTGTCTCAAAAAAAAAAAGGAAATAAGAATTATATGTAGCTATACTGAAAAGCTTGGTTATTGAATGTTGCTGGAATCAATAGCTACTACAGTATCGTATTTTGAGTGAGCCATACTTTGTCATTGTGCTTTTGCCTGATAAGTATTTCTACAATGACTGTATATAGATCTGAACAAGTTTAGTGTTGTTAAATCCTCTGCATTAGATCTTTTTTTTTTTTTTTGGAAATGGAGATTCCATCTTGCTGCCCAGGCTGGAGCGCAGTGGCGCGATCTCAGCTCACTGCAATCTCTGCCTCCCAGGTTCAAGTGATTCTCCTGCCTCAGCCTCTGGAGTAGCTGGGATTATAGGCGTCTGCCACCATGACTGGCTACTTTTCATATTTTTAGTAGAGATGGAGTTTCACCATATTGGCCACACTGGTTTTGAACTCATGACCTCGGGTGATCCACCAAGCTCGACCTCCCAAAGTGCTGTGATTGCAGATGTCAGCCACTGTGCCCAGCCCATATTAATTGTTTGGTGAATAAGATGCTATTTGTATAGGATTGTACATCCTAACATGATAATTTTTTGTTAATAATTTGCTAGTATATTTTAATACTTGTTAAGAATTTTTTGGTTGAAATGTAATGCACTTAATTAATGTCCTATTTAGCATTTTTTTGTGGAAGGATTATAGATTTTCAGGAATGGAGTATTGAATAAAAATAAGCCTGCAGTGCTATTTCTGTAATTTTTTGGACAAGTTTATGCTGTGTTTTTGATCTTCTTAGTTTCTGAATTGGAGATTTGAAAAAAATTGTGATTATCTTGTTCCTATTCTACCATTGCATATTGGATGTGTTAAGGGGGAGGATAACTTTAACATGAGATCTGCATCTGGTACTGAGAAATATTCTGGACTTTGGCTAGGATTCAGCAACTGCATGGGATTTTAGGTTGTCTCCCTTGAAAACGGGAAGGTATGTCTATCTGTAGAAAGCATGATGTGCTCAGATATTTGGGTAGCCAGAGACATAGGACTATAGCAGACACTGCTAGTTGCCCCTCATCTCCTCAAATCTGTTTTTTTTTTCTTCCCATTTTGCTCAGTAATAAAACCTTAGATGTTAGCTGGGCATTTGTCCAATTAATTAAAAAGATTGTATTCCCCAGCCTCTCTTGCAATGAAGTGTGTCCATGTGATTAAGCTTTGTCCAAAGAATTTAAGTTGAAGTAGTTTGTATGGATCTTCTGGGAAGTTTTCTTTTCTTTTCTTTTTCTTTTGAGACAGTCTTGCTCTGTTGCCCAGGCTGGAGTGCAGTGGCCCAGTCTCGGCTTGCGGGTTCAAGGGATTCTCTTGCCTCAGCCTCCCAAGTAACTGAGACTGCAGGCACCCACCACCATGCCCATCTAATTTTTGTATTTTTAATAGAGATGGGGTTTCACCACATTGACAAGGCTGGTCTCAAACTCTTGACCTTGTGATCCACCTGCCTCAGCCTCCCAAAGTACTGGGATTACAGGTGTGAGCCACTGCAGCCCAGACCAGAGAAGTTTTCTTAAAGAAAGGAAGTATGCCCTTCTCTTCCCCACCCGCTCCCACCCTTTTTTTTTTCTGAGACAGAGTCTCTCTCTGTTATCCAGGCTGGAGTGTAGTGGCGTGATCTTGGCCAACTGCAACCTTCGCTTTCTGAGTTCAAGCGATTCTCCTGCATCAGCCCCAGAGTAGCTAGGTTTACAGGTGCCTATCACCACTTTCAGCTAATTTTTGTATTTTTAGTAGAGACAGGGTTTCCCCATGTTGGCCAGGCTGGTCTCAAACCCCTGACCACAAGGGATCCACCCGCCTCAGCCTCTCAAAGTACTGGGATTTCAGGTATGAGCCACAGCGCCTGGCCTCTCTTCCCTTTTTGCTGGTCTTCCTGGCTAGCATATTGATATCATGCTAGGTGATGGAGTTATTTTATAAGTTAGGATGGAAATCACAGGTAGCAGTTGGCATAGCAACCTGTCAGAAAGAAGCTGGGATTCCTAATCGTTATGGAGCCACCACTTTATCCTAGGATTGTCTACCTTTACCTGAGAGAAAGAAACTTTTATCTTTTTGCCATTGTTGTTTTGGGCTTTTCAAATGAATATTCCTCTTTTATTTTCTTCTAACAACTACACCTATCTGATGTTATCTTGTTCAGTTTTCTTATTTTCTGTCTTCTCCCTGTGCAGAGCTAGTTTCATGAAAATAAATATCTTTCTGTCTGTCTTGTTTCTGTCTGTTTCTTTAGCACAGTGCCTGGAAAATAGTAATGACTCAGTAAATATTTCTAGATGAATGAATGAAGACTAGAAGATTAGCATGAAATTCTTCTAAAGGTAGTTCGTTTCTGCTTTAAGACACTATGGAGTTTAGAATTCCAAAGAAACTGGTAGGGTGTTATACCCGAGGAAATTGACAGAGGGGTTATATGACTCAGGCAACACACGACCCTTGTCATGCTAATTGTTGGTCAAGCCTAGCCAGGTCTACAGTGTGTGCTATTTGGTTGATAAGCACCTATCAAGGATGCTGTGGACAGGATTGCAACGTGACGTAGAGTTCGGACAGCATGACCTATTATTGACCTTCCCCACACGGTCGGGGTATGAACATAGCTGAGATTTTTCAAGCCTTCCCAGGTACCACATAGCTTGGAAAGCCCAGCAACTGGGTGCAGTTCAGTTGCAACTAGCAGGTAGCAAGTAGCAGGCAGCCCTAGCTGTTTATTACCTAGGACTCTCGGGAAGGCGAGCTGGCAGTGCTGGGGAGGACGTTTCTCCCAGGTATTCCTCTGGCAACCCTCTTCCTCCACCAGGTCTCAACAAAGACATTTAATCCCTTTCTTCCACTATCCTCCCTTCTACTTGGCTTGGTTTTGGAAGCTGAAGTACAATTTGACCAAGCCACCTCCCACTGCACTTCTGCCAGAGGCGGCGCGTCCCCGAGCTCCTCTCCCTCGCGTATGGCCAGCTCTCGGTGGGCTAAGCCTCCGCTCACCTCCCGACACCGCGTTCTGAGCGACATCGCGCGCCGCCGCCGCCGCGGGAGCGCGTCCCAGCGGAGGCCCTCTTGCGGGAGCGCGCACGCGCCGTCTCTCCCCGCCTCCCCGGTGCGCGTCCCGCCCCCTTGAACAGCGATACGCCGAGCGCTCAACATCCGAGGACTTTGGCCCGGAGTAACCCCGCTCTCGTGACCTTTCCCCTGCATTCGGCACCTCCGGCTGCCGGCGGGGACAGAGGCTGGCAGCTGGGCTCTCGCGCCCCTTCCTGCAGAGCGCAGGCTCTCCCCCTCCCGGCTCCTCCGCGCTGTTCCTCGTCATGGCGGCCATCAGCAAGTCCATCCCTCATAACTGCTATGAGATCGGCCACACTTGGCACCCTTCCTGCTGCGTCTCCTTCCTGCAGATCACTGGGGGCGCCCTGGAGGAGTCCCTGAAGATCTATGCCCCTCTGTACTTGGTGAGACCCGTCAGCCCTCCCGCAGGGAGAGTTTAGTGTTGGAGGATGGGCCGCGGGCTGCAGTTGGTGCTCCCGAGGGGCTCTGGGGGACTTGCCTTGTGTCGGGCTTTCTTTTGGAGGGGTCGGAGTGTTTTGGGGGCGACCAGGGTATAGGGAGTCGCAAGGGGAGGATATCCCAGTTCTTGCACGGGAGAAGGAGGAGGGGAATTAGAGGTTGAGCTGTCATCTGAATGCCTGTTGCTAGGAAGAGGATAGGCTCCCAACTTTTAGGATTAAGTTTAGGACACTTAAAAACGTGAATTCAAAGACCACCGTTATTTTCCTCTGGCCTGCCTTGTGACGGAGAGGTATCTGTAGGTCAGTGAGGCTATGAGAAGGACCTGCAATTGTCCATCATCTGATTTCCCCTGTTTTATTTTGCCTTTTTTTTTTTTTTTTTTTTAAATGAAGAAGGCATATTTGACCCTAAATCCCTGTGACCTCAGATCTTGACTCAGTTTTGAGATGACAGGACTGTGATTTGGGGGTTTTGCAAGCATTTTTGCAAGTTCACAGAACGGACTCTTGGGATGAGATTGTTTGTGGTGATTTAAAGGGTGATGCCAGTCTTTGAGTCAGTGAACTTGGTTAGGACATCTGACTTTGTGTCACCTAGTTCCTTCTGTTACACAACTTTATATATAGGTCAATTAATGGGGAATATTTGGCAATATATATGTAACACTGAGGACTATTAAAAATGTTCTTAAATGTTCTCGCCAAAATCTTTTTTCAATAACCTTATCCTTGATATTAAAGGTTTATTATTAATTGGGCCATTGAAGTGCATTGTCTCATTTTCTTGCCTTACAGAGTTTGTGCCCTAAGAAGACAGAGATCATATTTTTGTATGTCTTCTAAAAGTTTCAATATTTAGCAGGTGATCAATTATTATTTCTCATTGAAGTACTTTAGGTTTATACCCTAATGTCCCTGAAAGTGTGTCATGACTGTATCTGTAATACTACTTGAAAAGTCGGATTATTTATTTCAGAGATAACACAGGTGGTGATACGTTGTCTGTGGTTGCAGACACCCATTTCATTTTTACTGTGTGGACTGATGTTTCTCAAATGTTAATGTGTGTTAGGAATCCCCTGAGGATTATGTTAAAATGGGAGTTCTAATTCATTAGGTCCTAGTGGGGCCTGAGCCTCTGCTTTCCTAACAAACTCCCAAGTAATGCTGATAGTGGGGGCTGCACTTTGAATAATAAAGATCTAGAGTAGAGGCTAATAATTATTATTGGAGCTAGATTTTTTTTTTTTTTTTTTTTTTTTTTTTTTTTTGAGATGGAGTCTTGCTCTGTTGCCTAGACTGGAGTGCAGTGGTGTGATCTTCTCTCACTGCAACCTCCACTTCCCAGGTTCAAGCAGTTGTCCTGCCTCAGCCCCGCAAGTAGCTGAAATTACAGGTGCGAGCCACTATGCCCAGCTAATTGTTTTGTATTTTTAGTAGAGATGGGGTTTCACCATGTTGGCCAGGCTGGTTTCGAACTCCTGGCCTCAAGTAACCTGCCCACCTCTGCCCCCCAAAGTGCTGGGATTACAAGCCTGAGCCACCGCACCTGGCCTGGAGCTGGAAATTTTTTTCTCGATTTTCTTTCACAAAGATTCATGTTTATCTGCTTTTCCACATTCATTGTGGCCAGTCTATTTTTTTTGGAGACAGAGTCTTGTTGCATTGGCATTCAGGCTGGAGTGTAGTGACACACTCACAGCTCACTGTATAAGGCTCAGATTTGTAAAAATTAAAACATCTACAAACATTGAACTCTGGATATACAACTATACAAAAGATTGTTCCTGTCCTCAGAGGATTATGATATAGGTGGGGAGAGAGTTTATGCTATCTACTTCTCCCTCGGAAAATCCATAGCACTTTTCATTCATTTATTCATTCACTTAACAAATATTTGTTGAATGCCTAATACTTGTTACATCTATAGCCTATATAATTTATGGATTATATTCTATGATAGGGAAGCTCAGGGTAGCAACAGGAATGTAGGTTCTCCTACTCCAACAAGGTGGGTTGGAGGGGTGTTTAGGAAAAAGAGTTGTGTTTTACTCTTATATCTCCAACCGGATTAAGTACTTATTGAGGGTAAATTTTCCATCTCATGTGGCCTTGTACCCTTTCATCTGTGTATTTGAAACTTTGGGTTGCTACTCATCGGTAGTTGTGAAATAAAATTAGTGGGAACTGAATAGCATTTTATTTTATATTAAGTGAAATGGAAGAATATAGAAAATGTTAGAACACATTGCACATACTAAGGATAAGCATTGTTTCGTGACAGTTTTCTTTCAGTTATCCATGTAGGTGTGGGTGGGGCTACTGGGAGCATATAGCTGTTCTCTATAAGTATTGGATAGTTGATTAAATGTATACCCCCATGTACTAAGATGCAAGGTGGCTGTGGTGGAAAGAAGTTGGACTTTAAAAAGGGATTAGGTCAGGCCTGGTGGCTCATGCCTGTAATCCTGAAACAGAGGCCAATGTGGGTGGATCACCTGAAGTCAGGAGTTCAAGACTAGCCAGCCTGATCAACATGGTGAAACCCTGTCCCTACTAAAAATGCAAAATTAGCCGGGTGTGGTGGCGCATGCCTGTAATCCCAGCTACTTGGGAAGCTGAGGCAGGAGAATTGCTTGAAACTGGGAGGCAGAGGTTATAGTGAGCTAAGATTACAAGATTGCACTCCAGCCTGGGCAACAATAGCAAAAGTCCATCTCAAAAAAAAAAAGAAAAGGGGCATCAGGGATATCAGGATTTGAATCTCAGCTCTATCAATTACCAGCTATTTGATTTTGTTTATGTTACTTTATCTTTCTTTTTGAGAATTAGATGAAACAATGCATTTATGTATCACATATTTTCTAGTTTATCATAGGTTTTGAATAGTTAGGCATATTCTTCTTCCTCCCTTCTCCAGTGGCACTTAAGAGTGAAGTTCATGGAAGATGGGTAGGGAAGGCTCCCCGAAGTAAGTGGCCCTTGACTTGTGCCTTGAGGATAAGGCTGTACAGACATTCATTCATGCAGTAGGTATTTATAGAGTACCTATTCTTAATGGAGAGGAGGGAGGATACTGTAAATTGAGGCAGGTTTTGTAAGAGAAGCAATGCACACATTGTCTGTAACAGAAGGTTTGCGTACAGGAGTTGTGAGCAATAACAACTTATACTTATTATGTCCTTAGTCCTTTACGTATTTTACCTTTTTTTAATCCTTATATGACTCCATCTTAGTATCCCCGTTTTATAGATAAGACAACTGAAGGTTAGAGACATTGAGTGAGTCACAAGATTTAGAGTTACTAAGGAAAAAGACAGGATTCAGTTCTTGTATGTTTTTTTTTTTTTTTTTGACTGATAAAGTCAGACTGAAGGACAGGCTAAAGGAACTACTGAGGGTTTATTTTTGGGTGTGTGTGCTATTGAGGTTTTTTTTGAGCATAGGGGTTACAAGTACAAAATGATGCTTTCACATGGCTAAATCTAGTAGCACTGGGAAGACTGGAGAGGAAAAATTTTTGAGAAGTTGATGCAGTAGATTCACTAAGCGGTGGAAAGAGTCAGAACTCCCGTGGAATCTCACTCTGCAATTTACTATCAATGTGATCTTCAGAAAAATTACTGAATCACATGGAGCTTCAGTCCCCTTGCTTTGCAGAAGATGATTGTACCCATTTTTTAAGGGCTGTTGGGAGGAGTTAAATAGGATAATAGTCATTAATTATGATCTCTGTCTCTTCCTGTTAAAACAGTTGTTTGTATTTAGACTAGCATAGTACCTCATTAAGTGCTTAATACATGTCCAAATGATTGAAGGTATGAATGCATGAACTCATGAATAGTGCAGGAGTGAAGAGATATTTAGCAGGTCTGCCAGAGAAAATGAAAGCGCAGTTCTAGAGGTATATCCCAGGCAGAATGAGCAGGACTTAGAGGCTAAGGATATTGGGGCAGGTTGAGGACTTGTTTATACTTCTAGATTGTCAAGTCAGATTGTTGCAGCTGCCATTATTGCTAGAAATGGAGAAGTTCTAAAGACAAGCTTGTGTAGGGACCAACGGAGAACTTTTCCCCTTGACCCTCTGAAGGTTCACCAAAAATCACTGACAGGAGGCAGATTGATTAATAGGAGAAAAGGCATGTACAAATTTATTTAACATATATACATGGGAGCCTTCAGAATGAAGACCCCAAAATACAGGGGAAATGATCTGTTTTTATGCTTAGGTTTAACAGAGAATAGACAGCTATGTAGAAATGTGATTGGACATTAAGGATCTAATGCTGATAGACTTGATTGAGCAAGGAAGGCCTGTCTGTCTAGATTCTTCTTGGCCTCTCTGAGCATGCATTCCTTTCTTCTGGGGCAGGACCCTCTCTGGAATGGGGGCTTATGACCTACAGTCAAACAGAGTAGGTCAGATAGTTTCTTTATGGCCAGTTTTTACATGGAAAAGCAAAGGGAAAGTTGGTATATTTTAAGATTTTATGGCTGGCTTTGGGGAAAATGGATTCTGGTTTTTATGACCTGCCTTGGGGAAGATTCTAGTTTCTAGGGCTAGTTCAGGGGAGAATGAGCCTAGGAGACAGAAGAGCAGAAGATCAGTGAAAAATTTCTGCTTCTAAGGCTGTTTCTGAGGAATTCATTTTGGAGTATTGTATTCTGAGCCCCAACATGAAGGAAGATTTTTATACAGAGTATTTTCTGGAGCCTGTAAAAATGGTCTTGTATATCTGCTTTTCATCTGAAACATTATCATGTGTATTGTACTAAACTGATTTCTTCATATCATATTTACTTTCTTGTTCTATGCATCTGCCCTCTTGCTTCTTTTAATCTTGATATCTACAATTGTTCTTAGTATTCACCTTCTACTGTTTAAACCATTTCAAAATATACATGTATGATTCCTTTCATTATAATAGTGAATCTTTGTTTTAACAATTTGTAAAGAACATCAACTCTCACTCATCAATTATTTCTGTAGTTTTTTTTAAAAAACAGATTCTTACATGTTTTGTAGTATATGGTAACAATGTATGAATGTACCAAAAATATATTTTAGGAATTTATATATTTTATTTATTTATTTATCTATTTATTTATTTATTCTGAGATGGAGTTTCACTTTGGTTGCCCAGGCTGAAGTGCAATGGTGTGACCTTGGCTCACTGCAACCTCCGCCTCCTGGGTTCAAGCAATTCTTCTGCCTTAGCCTCCCGAGTAGCTGGGATTATAGGCGTGTGCTACCACACCCAGCTAATTTCGTATTTTTTACTAGAGATGGGGCTTCTCCATGTTGGTCAGGCTGGTCTCGAACTCCCGACCGCAGGTGATCTGCCCACCTCAGCCTTCCAAAGTGCTGGGATTACAGACGTGAACCACTGCGCTCGGACATTTTATTTCTTGAATGTTAATTATTGCCATATATTCTAAATAGGTGGTACCCCTTGCCACACATACATACACACGAAACAGTTATTAAACTGTTTAAACCCTAGACTACCACTAAGATTAAGGAAAGCATAATGCCCTTGTTTTTGTGCCAAATTTAGAATATACAGTGGTCCACTTGGGAGTATGGATTCTATGCTATTAAGATTCTTGGGTACCTTCCCTAAGAAGGAAAATTTGTTCGCTAACCTCAGATGGTTCTAAGACTAAGAACTTTCTTTTCCTAGGTGGTTTTCTTCAGAACCTCTAGGTTAAGGTACTGGCATTTAACCTTTAGCTGAGTCCTAAGTAGAATCTTTTGCATGTTTGGGAAGGAATGACTTAAACACCAGTTTATTTGTTGACCTTTAGATGTTTAGGCTCTTCAGTGGATGAACATATTTACTCAATATTTACTCCCTTTGAACCATATAATCTAAGAAATCTATTAGGTTACAAAGGATCAGTTAATCATTTCTAGGCTCTGAATAAACATTTAAGCCAGAGTTGGAATTCCTAGGAATAAAAAACGATTTATGGACAGTCTCATTGGTTGCTAAATGCTTGAAAACCACTGATTGAAGAAATCAGTTCAGTGTTACAGACTGAGTGTTTAAAGGCAGTGAGTGCTTTAGCAGGCTTTCTGGAGACTACAAGACCAGCAATGAGAGTATAAAAAGTTGTTGGTAATAGGCATTTGTTTTTATTTTTGGCTTAAAAACAAAACAAGAAGAAGAAATCCTGAGATCATTAAAGAATGCAAACTACTGAGAATATCTGTTTGGATTGTCTGAGATTTGGAGACCATGGAATTGTAAATCTCTGCGTAATCCCCCTTTGATTTTTGCTAGAGACCTAGTTTGTGGGGTTGTAAATAAGGGACTGACTTTATCTTTCTATTCAATAACTGAATGATTTTTTCATAATTTGTTATTATCCCTTTGGAGATACAAGTCATTCGGTCTTTTTTTCTTATAAGTGAACAATTGAACGATGGATTTTCCTGTTTAGTAATGTGACATTTTGAGTTTGTTGAAGTTGTTTTTATTTGTGACTTCTTGTTATTCTTCAGCTGCTCTCTGTTGAGTACAAATTGCAGTTTCTAGCATATCACTTCCAGTTGAGAGGTGAGGACTTAATATTGCAGTAAACACATTCTCAACTTACTGTTTCCTGTAGCAGCTAACTCTAAGTAGAGCAGGCCAAATCTGGTTTACCATTATTTGCCTCTTAGTTGTGGTAGATCAGGGATAAAAATGCGTATTGGTAGAAAGAGATCCACCTGGAGGAATGAGGGAGTCAATTCTATACTAATAATTCCTCTGGTAACAGATTTTCCATCAGATTGCTTTCATATCCAACTCATTAGTTGGTTTTATTGTGATACAGATTAGTTTGACTAATCAGGCCTTTTATTCATGTTTTAAAAAACTATATATGCCTGAGCTTTTTGACTCTTAAAAACTTTCTTTCAGTTGTACAGGAGAGCTCTGGAAAAAACAAAACAAAAAACAAAACAAACTTTCTTTTGGTTATTTGCCAATAAATATTGATGAAATATATGATGAGGGGGAGACTGTGATATTTGATGAGGTTAAGTAATATCTGAACCTAGACTATTGGTATTGGAATATTTGTCCCCTGTTTGTTTACCAAGTATTTACTGAGTCTGCTATTCGCAAGGTGCGGTTATGGCAGCTGTGTGCTATGTGGTATGGTGAGGAATAAAGTGAATGAGACATACCTCTTACATTGAGTTTATAGTTTAGGAGGGGAGATTAGGCACATATACTCCTAGAATACAAATTCATTGAGATAAATGCCATAAGGTACAGATAAAATAAAACTAAAAGTTGCCAACAGGGATGGTATGCTTGGAATTGTTTTATAAAGCGTAATCTGACAGTGGCATATGGAACTGTTAGATTAACAGTGTAACTCAGGCCGGGCATGGTCGCTTATGCCTGTAATCCCAGCACTTTGGGAACTGAGGCCAGAGGATCACTTGAGGTCAGGAGTTAGAGACCAACCTGGTCAACATGCTGAAATCCCTCCCTTATTAAAAATACAAAAAACTAGCCAGCGTATTGGTGGGCATTTGTAATCCCAGCTACTTGGGAGACTGAGGTAGGATAATTGCTTGAACCCTAGAGGCAGAAGTTGTACCTGGGAGGCAGAGGTTGCAATGAGCTGAGATCTTGGCTCTCCATCCTGGACAACAGAGACTGTGTCTCTAAAAACAAACAAACAAACAAGCAACAACAACAACAAAAACCAGTAACTCAGATGTAAAGATGTAAGGTAGAAGAATCAAACAAAGCCGTAAGATTTTAAGCCTTGCTTATTGGGATATGTAGAAGGTAGTGCTGTGGAAAAAATATTTTCAGTGAAACATACTGGCTTGCTTTGGGGCATATTGAGTTTTAGTTACTAGTGCAATATATAAGTGGAGAATAACCATGAGGCATTGAGAAATACAGGGCTGCTGTTCTAGAGAGAAACTGAGGCAAGATATTTAGATTTAGGTGTCATAATCATCAAGATGAAAGTTGAAGCTATGATTATGGGTTAGGTCAGCAAGGGAGAGAGTTTAGAAAGAGAAGACAATCTGGAAAATGCTTATAGTTGGAGCAGAGGAAAAGAAAGAAGCAGATAGAGCTGTATGAAGAGCTTGAGGTGATAGTGTTACTAAGTCTTCAGGTAAATGAGTTTTGGGAGGTATTCTAAGAGATGGGAAGAGCATGGGCTTGAATCTCAGTCCTGTCACTTACCAGCTTTGTGACCTTGAGCAAGTTTTTTAACATTTGTGAACCTCAATGTCCTCATCTGTAAAATGAGGATAAAATACCTATCTATTATCCTTTAAAAATGCAAGTCAGCTTTTCTTATTCCTCTGCCCATAACTCTCCAGGGGCTTTCCAATGTAAGACAATGTGAAATCCTTACCATGGCCTTCAGAGCCTTATGTGGCCTGTCTGTTGCTTGTTGAATTATATTTCATGCCATTTTCTTCTTTGCTTTTTCACCTCAATTCAGATTTAATCACATTATTTAATATTTTGAGTCTATGTTTTATGTAATTTACAACAGAGAGCTCTTCATTTCTAGGGAATATCTTAAATTGTACAACAGCCAGTTTGTAAAAAAAAAATGAGTATTTTTATGGAATACATAAAAGGTAACTCTCATTTTATGAGTTATGAATTTGAGAAAAAAATTTGTGCCTCAATTTGTGCATAAACAGTGTATATATGGATATTTTCTTTTATTGATTAAGAAAAGACGATGTGGATTGAAAGGCTGGAACGCAGACTTATTTTGCCTAAATCTGTATAAGGTTTGGAAATGAAAAATGTGGTAAGATCTTGACAATAGATTGATCATTTGCTTATTATCAGATTAGTTATTGAGTACTTAGGTGATAGGTGGTAATTAGGGAAGGGGAGTTAATTGAACTGACTGCTTGACAAGTAATAAAACATTTTAAAGAATGTCTTTTTAAAATGTCAGTACAATTTTTTACATTACAGTTACTTCCATTACTTTTATAGTACAGTGAATGTGAAATATCTTTTCATCCCCAAGGACTTAAACTGGGCACATAGAAAGCCTGATAGTGGTTGATGTTTTGATGGTTAAGGGTCTTATAATATTTTAGATTTATTATTCTTCCATTATCATAGTATAGTAGATAATATAGTACTGTATTAAAGACTTAATTCGAATCTGTATTAACTAGGTTAAACTTTTAATTTGCCTTTTAATTAATCACTAATCTTAGTTTTTTTTCTACTCATTGATATGCTCTTAAGCAATGTTGTAATTCAGGTTTGTGTATTTTTTCCTTCATGTAATAGGAAATGAATCTGTTTTATCTTTGGATACTAGGAATATAGTTAATAAGCATTTGTTAGTGAGCCTGAATAATTAATGAGTCAAGGTAGTATGGTGAATTGATCTTACATACCATATATGAGACTCTGTGTTCCTCATAATTATACTTGAGAGGAATCAGTAATTGAAATAAATAGGCCAGGTGCGGTGGTACACGCCTGTAATCCCAGCACTTTGGGAGGCCAACGTGAGTGGATCACCTGAGGTTAGGAGTTTGAGACCAGCCTGGCCAACATGGTGAAACCCTGTTTCTACTAAATATACAAAAATTAGCTGGGCATGGTGGTGGGTGCCTGTAATCCCAGCTACTTGGGAGGCTGAGGCAGGAGAATTGCTTGAACCCAGGAGTTGGAGGTTACAGTGAGCGGAGATCACACCACTATGATCTGGGTGTGGGTGAGAGAGCAAGACTCCATCTCAAAAAAAAAAAAAAAAAACAAAAAAAAAAAGAAAAGAAAACTATTAAAGAAGAGTGCTAAATCAAGAATCATCAGATTGGAGCAAGTTCCTTTTATAAGAATGCTGAATTTTTTCAACTTACTGTCATTTATTTTATATAGCCTTTTGACTCATTAGATTTGTCAGGTTGCTTTCATTTCTTGATTCTTACTTGATCTTGGGGGTTTAAATTGTGATTAATTCACTTTGGGAGTTTTCTTGAAAGATTCTGCACCTATTGGCAGTGATGAAGGAAGGCTTGTTTTGATTAGCTTCAATTTTTAAGCCTTGAAAGAAATAGAAATAGACATGGGATCTGTTTTTTAGACCTGCATGTCAGAAACTTGCAAGCACAGGAGGCACTGAATTAACCAGGACTATCCTGAATTTCGATGTGCCTTTGGTTGCATTTAGAGCCCATGGAGTGTAGTATAACTGTTTTTACTCTGAATCTAAATTTCCTTTCATTGTCTCTTTTCTACCCTTATTTCATTCATCAAATATTACATGTAACCTATAATGAGTGAGAAATACTGGAGTGAGGAGAACCTGGAGGTTAACAGTGAAGGGGGAAGATAAACTTAAATACACATGAAATTATCTGTGATAAGCGCTATTAAGAAGACATACAGAGTGCTAGTAGGCTGTCTTACAAGAGGATCCATTCTAGTTTAGAAGGTTTGGGAAGCCTTTCCTAAGGAAGTGACATGGTGATTATATGAATATAATGAAGTGAACATATGTTAGGTTTAACATTTATGGGACAAAAACCAAATTTTAACATGAAGAAATCAAGAGAAATAAGGAGCAATTACTTTATAGAAAGAGAGCTTATTTGACAGTTTCACAAATCCAATACTGTGGTGGAGAATTTGGCCTTTACTTAACTTGAAGGCAAAGGCAGTAAGAAAACTTCACTGCCTACAAATACTTAATAAACAGATGCTCTGAATCTGAAGCTTCCTTTTAATAAAATCTATGTTTTAAGTTATAGTAGTCAGAAATTTTCACTTACAAATGTTAGAAAAACTATTTTGAACAACTTCTCTTTGTCTTCCCACATTTAAAGGTAAGTTGAGATTGTTTTAGACAAAACTGTGAAGTCTAAGAAGTTAAACCTCTTTTTTTTTCTTTTTTTTTTTGAGATGGAGTTGTGCTCTTGCTGCCCAGGCTGGAGTGCAGTAGTGCAGTCTTGGCTGACGGCAGCCTCTGCCTCCTGGGTTCAAGTGATTTTCCTGCTTAATCCTCCCAGGTGGCTGAGATTACAAGTGTGAGCCACCATGCTTTGCTAGTTTTGTATTTTTAGAAGAGACGGGATTTCACCATGTTGATAAGGCTGTTCTTGAACTCCTGATCTCACGTGATCCACCTGCCTCTGTTACAGGAAAGAGATCTGTATTTAGACTCCAAGAGAGGGTTCTTGGATTTTCTGCAAGAAAGAATTCAGGGCAAGTCCGCAGTGCAAAGCAAAAGCAAATTTATTAAGAAATTATAGTTATGAAAGAACAGCTACTCCGTAGACAGTAGAATGTTCCTGAAAGTAAGAAGAGGATCATTTCCACTCTAGGTACAATGCTTGTATATATGGCGATATGTGCTCTGCTATTAGGGTTTGTGATAAAGGATTAATTTTCTTAATTACTATATTTTGCAAGAATTGATATTATTATTGTTAAAGCAAAATTAGGAATGCCTTTGTTATTCAGCCATCAGGATATCTGGGCATTCCCAAGTCTGCGTCTGTTTAGGAAACATTATTAATTTGTTCCCTTAACTGTAAACATCAGAGGCTAGGAATGCCTGATTTTCTGAGAATGCAGCCCAGCACATCTCAGCTTCATTTTCCTAGCTGTCACTCAAAATGGAATTTCTCTGTCTCACATACCTCTAACACCTTGGCCTCCCAAAGTGCTGGGATTACAGGTGTGAGTCACCACACTCGACCAAGCATCCTTTTAAAGCTTTCTTTTTTGTGTTGTTTTCTTTTTTTCCAGTGGCTAAATTTCATGATTAGATTTCTGGTTCAAGTAGGTGGTTAGGGTTACCCTATCAAAGAATAGTAAAGGATTTTATATTCATCAAATGGTTGATGGACTCATTATTAGACTTTAATATGAGTGAGTTGAAGTGTAGTTTAAATCTTTTAGCATTGGCTTAATCATCTTTTTAATGGAATTTATGAATCAACAAATAGTGAAGCAGTTGTTATTTTTTAGTCAAGATAGTTACTGTTATCTGTGATTTCTTCTCTTTCTCAAATCATCCTTACTTTCTGGTCTTGAACTCTTAGTGTTCATGAGTTCTGTTTAAAGGGTTCAATTCATTGCCCAATATTCACTCAGTTTATCACCCAGTATTTTATGGGAGAGACTGCAACAAATATGTATACTTCCTATTTTTCATCTGAATATTCTTGTTCAATTAGAAATGTATTAGATTTTTTTCTATTAATTGAAATATTTCACATTAGAGTCCATAATATTTGTACTTAAGTATGCAGAAGATGGCAGGGTATGAAAGAGTGTTTTTGGTTTAAAGTTGCTGTGCTGCATGTAAGTTACATCACTGAAAGTTGAAGTGACAGGTATGTGTTTTCAAGACTGTCCCAATATTATAAAAATATTGGTATTACTCAGTTTTGAACATGGGTATAATGTATGCAGGGTTCAATCTGAGTCTTGTTCCTGATTATATTTTGTTTCAGTATTGTAACTTAAGTATATTTTTATGTTTATCTTGAAAGCCTATCTCAACTATTACATAAAAATTTTTAAATGTAGGAGAGGAAGGCTATTTCAGGTAGGGTATGTAGTAAGGCTTAATGATCATCACTGAAGTTTGGTGGTATGATTTTCATTATAGGGACGCTTTACAGTATAATAGTTATGGAAAACTTTTGAAGATTGCATGTGTCTTCTCACATATATTATTAACAAGTTGCCCTAGTTTTTTGGCTTGTTTGTTTTGTTTTTAATAAGCTGGTTGTTTGTCTCTGTTGAGGCAGCATGGTGTAATGCACTGGGTGTGTGTTACAAGATCTGATTTTTTGTTTTGCTTTCCGATTTGTGATGCGATTTCTTCATTCATAAACAAAAGAGAATCTTGCCTTAACAACTTCATGGCTTGCTATGGAAATCATATGAGATTGTGCACATATAAAAACTGTAAGAAGATAGGTAAATATTGCTGTATGATACTGGTTTCTTGTCATTTTGTTTGAGATATTTATATTTGGCTTTTGTAGCTTATGATTCTAACCTTAAAAATAAAGATGTTGGAAACAATTCAGATTTAGCTTATTAGAATTCTTCAAAGAAACGGAAGCCTCGTGTGTGTTTGTGTGTGTGTGTGTAAATTAAGGAATTGACTTACAATTTTGGAGGCTTAATAAATGCCAAGATCTGCAGTTGGCATGCTGGAGAGTCAGAGAGCCAATGTGTAATTCCAGTCTGAGTCCAAAGGTCTGAGTTCTAGAAGACAAAATGGTGTGAGTTCCAGTCCGAAGTCCAGCAGGCTGTAGACCCAAGAACTGATGTTTCAGCCAGGTCTGAAGGCAGGAAAATACCAGTATCCTAGCTCAAGAAATCACACAGGAGGAGTTTGTATTTTGTTCTCTTCAGGTCTTTAACTGAGGGGATGAAGCCTACTCACATTAGGAAGGGCAATATGTTTTTCTCAGCCTATTGATTCAAATGTTAATCTCACCTAGAAGCACTCTCATAGACATACCCAGAATAATAATTTGACCAAACGTCTAGGCATTCATTGGCCCAGTCAGGTTGATACGTAAAATTAAACATGGTATGGTATGCAGGAAAATTTGTTTGTTGCAAAAAGTAATTCTATTTCCTTTATTATGCTTTTTTTTTTTTTTTTTTTTTTTTTTTTTTTTTTTTTGGTTTTTTTTTTTTTTTTTTT
>NW_022436974.1:14339963-14416320 GCF_009761245.1 Sapajus apella | reverse complement strand
TTTGAGACAGAGTTTTGCACTGTTGCCCAGGCTGGAGTGCAGTGGCCCAAATCTTGGTTTGCTGCAATCTCTGCTTTCTGAGTTCAAGTGATTCTCTTGTTTCAGCCTCCTGAGTTGCTGGAATTATAGGAGCGTACTACCACGCCCAGCTAATTTTTTGTATTTTTAGTAGAGATAGGGTTTTGCTATGTTGGCCAGACTGGTCTTGAACTCCCGGTCTCAGGTGATCCACCTGCCTCAGCATCCCAAGGTGCTGGAATTATAGGCATGAGCCACCACACTTGACCTTTCCCAGATATTCTGATTCCCAGAGACAGAAATGTCTTCTAAACACTTAATGAAACAAACCTGCACAACACAAAAAGGAATTGGGGTTGGAGCAGGAAGCAATTATGCAGAGTGAAGGAAATGAGCATTTTCAAAGTGCCTACTATGTGCAGGTTACTCTGCTAAATACTTTATATTTGTTATCTGATTTATTAAAAAGTACCTATAAATAGATCTTGGACAAGGAAGGAAGAGGGTAAAGTTAACTGCACAGCTGGTTGTTGTGCGCTCTCTTCTATTGGAATTAATTCTTTTTGTTTGCTGATTTAGTGTTGTGAGTGCTGTGTTTCCATCTTCTTTCCTCTATTTTTTGTAGACTGGAAATGTAATTTCTAGCTCCTGAGTCATCATGGGTGCCTTATTTAGTCTTTGCGCAGGTTAGATCACCAAATTTCTGAAAAGTCAGGTTATTTTTATATCATAGTTGTAGTTTCCCTGTGTTTTTGTGTTTTTCTCTGAGAATAGGCAGCCTGAACTTCTGTGGGAGCTAGGAAATGACAGGTTTAAATTTATAACATGCAGCACAGATAAGTGATAATTCTCCTTATGTACTGTGTGTTTGGACTTCAGCATCAATTCGTAGTTAAGAACCACTTGCCTGACTTCAATCCCTGCTTTTCCTCTGTCAGTTATGTCACTTTGGGTAACTTCATCTCTCTGTACTAACTTTTTCCTGTCTCTAAAGTGAGGATAATAAAATCATTCCCATTAAAATCATGTCCCATAAAATGAGGAGATAGAAATCTAAAGAGCATCTAAACAAGGAGTTTTCAAAGAAATAGTTGTAGGGTTAAGATTGTTATGAAAATTAAATGAGTTGACATTTGTATGATATATATGATAGTGGCTGGCACAAGTGCTATATAAGCATTTTTTAAAAATAAAATAAAAATTCTGGTACTAACATATTAAAAATATATAAATTCATTATGCTCTTTCCTTTAAACCAGTTGTTCTTACTCAATTAAGGGGCACAGTTTTATCTCCTAGGAAATATTTAACAATGTCTCTAGGCATTTTTGGTTATCACAGCTGGAGGAATTCTATTAGCATTTGGAAAGTAGAGGGCAGGGATGCTGCTAAACATCCTACAATGCATAGGACAGCCCTGAACAACAGATGATCTGGCCCAAAATGTCAATAGTGCCAAGTCTGAGAAACCCTATTTTAAAGAAATTATTATTTCCTAGAGATTACTTTAAGAAAGATTAAATAGATAAAACATAAAATTGGCTCTTACTGCAAACTATTTAATTTTCCAAAGAAACTAGATTTCTCACACTATCGCACCCTTTAGAAATGTATTCTTCTAGAAGAGTTTAATGGTTAAGTTCTGAGGCTCACAATGACTCCTAATTTAGAGTTTGGTACTAATAAGGCTAAGATCATAGATCAGCTCCTTTGAGGGCCAATTAGCTTTATTCTATTCCATGGCCATAAAGTGCAAACCCAATACAAGTCATCCATCTCTATGACAAATGTACAGCATTAATCACATGGGGAGAGAGACGAGAATAACAAGGGAATGTATATAGTCCTGATGGATTTTTGATAGTGACAACCTTATGAAGAGATACTTATAAATTGGAGGCTTGACCTTATAATTTTGTATCACCTTCAGTCTATGCCCATCGTATTAGTTAGATTGGTCTCCATACTTGCATTTCATCACCTCGGCTTAATGCTACCTCTGCCTTTTGACTCATGGCTGGAATGTTTGCGAAGATATTCACATATATATATATTTCTTTTTTGAGATGGAGTTTTGCTCTTGTTGCCTAGGCTGGAGTGCAATGACACTATCTTGGCTCACCACAACCTCTGCCTCCAGGGTTCAAGCGATTCTCCTGCCTTAACCTCCCGAGTAGCTGGAATTACAGGCATGTACCATCACACCCAGCTAATTTTGTATTTTTAATAGAGACGGAGTTTCACCATGTTGCTTAGGCTGGTCTTGAACGTAGGTGATCCTGCTGCCTCAGTCTTCCAAAGTGCTGAGATTATAGGCGTGAGCCACCGCGCCTGCCCTCGCTTTTTTTTTTTTCCTGGGTACTTTATTGTTTTATAACTTTCAAATGTAGGCACATGATTTATTTGAATTAATTTTTGTGTATAGTTTGAAGTAGGTCAAAGTACATTCTCCTCCCCCCTGCACAGGTGTCCAATTCTTTCACTACCATTTATTTTTTAAAATTTACATAATTTAGAAGTAGAAGAAAATGAACGATTTGTGTTATTTAATTTTACCTCTTTATTTAATAAATGAGGTGACTGAAATCTAAAGAGCATTTGAACAAGGATTTTTCATAGAAGTAGTTATAAGGTTAAGATTAAAAATAAAATCTCTTAATTGTATTATGCTGATCGTTTCTATTCCCTGTTGAGATTTGTTTCTATGATAATTAATCCTTCTTTCTCACACTTGTTCTCCTCACCCCAATAGTATAAATTGTAACATATATTTATTGTAGAAAGACTGGAACATATCCAAAAGTGAAAAGAAAATAATTAAAATGATCTATTATCAACCATTAAGAGATAACCAATGTATAGCATTCTAGTGTTTGTTCTGTATGTTCATTACAAATTATTTTTTTGTAATCTGTCATTTCGCTTTATATATTTTGATTCATTTTCCTAGGTCATTAAATAGTCTTCTAAAACCAGATAGTATAAATATGTAAATACAGATAACCGTAGTTGTATGATTTGCCTTTTTTTACCTAAATCTTGGACAAAGCATATGAACATTACAAAGTCTTTGATTATAAAATGTGATTTTCTGAAGGTATCTGATGATTTTATACGTGAGTGCAAGTGCTCTTGTAATTACTGCATGGCTAACACAATTACTGCTATGTTACTTGCTTAGATTAGTGCTTCCTAGCCTTTTTTATGCTGTAGTGTGCTGTGGTTTACATAGAAAATGATACAAATACATGGCACACTGGGGAAAACAGAGGTGTTGGTCACCCTGCCTTGTTACCTTGTGTCTGGCTTGGCTAACTAGACTACTGAGAGGGTCAGTATTTTAGCCCCTTGTAAACCTTGGGTAGAAGCTCTGGGTTACAGCAAAGTGGTGATAAGGTACTAGGTTATTTTCTGTGTATTGTGTTGGATATTTCCCGTTTCTCACAATAGACTATACAGTTTGGTTTATCAATATGGTAAATATGTATAATTTATGTACTTTACTGTTAATGGACATTTAGGTTGTTACAGTATTTGTAATTACAGAAAATGCTATAAATGCCTTTTGGTGGATATAAGCACTTATTTCTTTTGAGTAAATACCTGAGAGTGGAATTGCTGGGTTGTGGGGGAGGTACACATTTAATTAGATACTATCAAATGATTTTCCAAAGTGACCACAATTTTACATTGTCATGAGCAATATATGAGAACTAATCCTAAAGCTACAAACTGTATCAGAATTGTAGTTGCTCTACATTCCCACCAGCACTTATTATATTATCAGTTCTTTGTATTTTAGCCATTCTAAGGTGTGTATAGTGATACTTATTTCTTTGATGACTAATGGTGCTGGAAGCTTCTTATATGCCTGTTGGTTGTGTGAATATCTCCTTTTTTTAAAAAAAAAATCAAACTATTTATATTTTGAGATAATTGTAGATTCAGCAAACTCTTTAGTTTCTCCTAATTGTTTCATCTTGCAAAATAGTAGTGTAATATCCCAACAAAAATATTGCCATTGATACAGTCAAAATACAGAACATTTCCATCACCTGAAGGATCCCTAATGTGGCCTTTTATAGGCATACTCACATCTTTTCCACTTCCCCACTTTCCCATAATCCCTGACAACCACTAAGTTATTTATTTATACAATTTTGTCAATTCAAGAATGTTATTGAGGCCAGGTGTGGTGGCTCATACCTCTAATCCCAGCACTTGGGAAGGCTGAGGTGGCCTAAGGTCAAGAGTTCAAGACCAGCCTGGCCATCATGGCGAAACCCCATCTCTACCAAAAATACAAAAAATTAGCTGGGCATGATGGTGGGCGCCTGTAATACCAGCTACTTGGGAGGCTGAGGCAGGGAGAATCCCTTGAACCCAGGAGGCAGAGGTTGCGTGAGTCTAGATCGCGCCATTGCACTCTAGCCTGGGCAAGAGTAAGACTGTCTTTAAAAAAAAAAAAAAAAAAAAGAATTTTATACAAATGGAATCAAACAGTGTGTGTAGCTTTAGGATTAGCTTTTTTTTTTTCCCCCACTCAGTATGATTCTGTGAAAATTCATCAAGGTTATTTCATATGTCCTTTTGGTTGTTCATTTTTATTGCTGAATAGCATTCCATGTCATGAATATATCACAATTTGTTAAACTGTTTACTTGTTGAAGGACATCTGGGTTGTTTCTGGTTTTTGGCTATTATAGACAAAGCTGCTGTAAACATTTCTTCACCGGTTTTTGTATACACACATATTTTTATTTCTCAGAGATAAATACCCCAGGACTACAATTGCTGGGACATATAGTAGTTAATTGTTTAATTTTTCAAAAAAGCACCATACTGTTTTCCAGAATTGCTATACCATTTCATATTTCCACCAGTAATGCATGACTGATCCAGTTTTTCCTTGCCAACATTTGGTGTTGTCACTGTCTTTTATTTTAGCTATTCTTATAGTTGTAATACCTCATTGTGGCATGAACTAGCATTTTCCTAATGGCTAATGTGCTTATTTGCTGTCTCTTTGTCCTGTTCTGTGAAATGTCTGTTTATATATTTTCATATTTTCTAATTGGATTATTTGCTTTTTTATCGTTGAGTTTTGGGACTTCTTTATGTATTCTAGATACTGGTTCTTTATTAGATATGTGATTAGTAAGTATTTTCTTTTTTCTGTAGATTGCCTTTTTAATCTCCCAACAGTTCTTTAATAGAGAAAAAGTTTGAATCTGGATGAAGTTCAATTCTCAATTTTCTCTTTTATGAATTGTGCTTTTGGTGTCAAGTCTAAGAATGCATTGTCTAGCCTTGTAGCCATAAGATTTACTCCATTTTTACCCCTAGACATTTTGTAGTTTTATGTTTCACGTTTGTGCCTGTGATTCATTTTAGATTAATTTTTGCATAAAGTTGAGGTTTAGTTTTTCTTTTTTTCTTTTTTTTTTTTTTGAGATGGAGTCTGTCTCTGTCACCAGGCTGGAGTGCAGTGGCATAGTCTCGGCTCACTGCAACCTCCGTCTCTCAGGTTCAAGTGATTCTTCCGCCTCAGCCTGCCGAGGGGCTGGGACTACAGGCGTGTGCCAAATGCCCGGCTGATTTTTGTATTTTTAGTTGAGACGGGGTTTCACTATGTTGGCCAGGATGGTCTTGATCTCTCGACCTCGTGATCAACCCGCCTCAGCCTCTCAAAGTGTGGGATTACAGGCGTGAGCCACTGCACCTGGCCAGTTTTTCTTTTATTTTAACCTATAGATGTCCACTTATTCTGGCATCATTTGTTGAAAAGGCTGTCTTTTCATCATGGAATTGCTTTTGCATCTTTGTCAAAAATTCTGTTGGCTGTATTGTGCAGGTCTACTTCTGGGTTCTCTATTCTTTTCTATTGATCTATTTGTCTCTCTGCCAGTATCACACCATCAGATATTGTAGCTATATAGTAAGTCTTGAACTCAGAATGATTCATTCTACTTTGTTTTTAGAGTTGTGTTTTAGCTATTGTAACTACTTTGCCTTTCCCTTTAAATTTACAAATAATATTGTTTATATCTACAAAAAGCCTTCAGGGATTGTGATGGGAATTGTGTTAAACCTGCATATAACTTGGAGAGAATTGACATATTTACTACATTGAGTTGTCCAGTCCATGAACGTGGTATGTCTCTCCATGTATTTATGTCTTCTTCAGTTTCTTTCATCAGCGTTGTGTAGTTTTCATCATGCAACTTTTTGTACATATGTTGTAGATTTATATCCAAGTATTTCATTTTTTCTGAGAAGTTATGTATGCTGTTGTATTTTTTCCAATTTTGGTGTCCTTGTGTCAATTACCCTTATATAGAAATTCAGTAGATTTTTATATGTTTATCTTGAGTCCTAATACCTTGCTCTGAACTGACTTACATTTTCTGTATTCCTCTTTTTATTTTTTTTTATTTTATTTTTTTTTTGAACTGGAGTCTCTTGCTCTGTTACCAGGCTGGAGTGCAGTGGTGTGATCTTGACTCACTGCAATCTCTGCCTCCTGGGTTCAAGTGATTCCCCTGCTTCAGCCTTCCAAGTAGCTGGGACTACAGGTACACACCACCATGCCTGGCTAATTTTTTGTATTTTAGTAGAGACCGGGTTTCACCATGTTGGCCAGGATGGTCTTGATCTCCTGACCTCATGATCCTCCCACCTTGGCCTCCCAAAGTGCTGAGATTACAAACGTGAGCCACCACACCCAACCGCCTTAAATTTTCTATGTAGACAATCAGGTTAACTGAAAATAGGGTTAGTTTTGTTTCTTTCTTTGCAGGAATGGAGAATAATTTTTTTTTTCTGTAACTACTTGAATATATAACAGTACTAGATCCTGCCCATTTTTAAGTCAAAAATGAAGCAGACATTATGTTCCAAATCTTGAAGATAATGGGAGACCATAAGAACTGATGAGGTGGTTGATGATCAGAGTGGAATTGAAAATGGCACTTAGATTTTTGTTTCTAATTGGATAGACGAGATGCTGTTATTTGAGGTAGGGAACTCAGAAGTAAAAGGATATTTGGGAAATACAGTGGTATCTACTTTGGACATGTTGGTTTTTCCAGTGCCTATGGGACATCTACATTGACATGTCCAATAGACATTTGAAGTTTGAACTTAGAATTGGGGGACAGGTTAGGGTTATATTAGGAATTCTTACATTGAGATTATAGTTGATGCTGTGGGAGAAAATACATGTAGAATGAATAGAGAGATCTGATGAAGAAATGCTAACAATGGAATAGCATTTAGAAATTGGAGAATTAAAAGAATGCACTGTCACAAAAAGCGTAGAAACTTCTCCACTGTCAAAATTCTACCTGTTTGTCAACACGCATCTTAGACGGTTCAGTGAAATCTTCCTGACATCATCACCTGCCTACTCCTTTTAATAATTTCCTCTTTAATAATTTCCTAATATGTGTTTTCTATAGCAATTTATTCTTCTTCTAGTCTAGCATTTACCACACAGCCATGCTATAGCTTATTGCTTTTGTTTGTGTCTACTTCCTTGTCAAGATTTTATGTTCTTTGAAGGCAAGGGTTAGGTCTTATTCATCATTGTTTTTCCTTTGTATGACAGTTGGAGTAATGGATGGTCAGTTTCAGAGGCTTGAAGAGGAAGAAGGTAACAGAAAAATTGAGAATAATACCATTAGATTTCTTGGTCACTGACTTTAAAGAAAGTGTTATCTCTAGAAAAGTGGGGAATAAATGCAGAGCTTTACAGTGTTTCTGCTCTCAAGTTAGTTTTTCCCTTTTTTATACTCCCTTACTCCTTCTCTCATTATGTTCTAACCTTTTTTGATAATATTGTTTCATTATGATGGGGAAGCATTCTTTTCCACAGAAAAGACTAGTAAGGCGTCTGCTATTCTTTCTAATTCAGCTCATATCCCTTTCTCCATGCAATTCCTGCCTTCACCTGTATTAAGCTCACTCTGCTAAACTTCTGTGTTACTTTCTATTATATTACTAACACTTAATCAGTCCGTAGTATCTATATTTCTTGTGCATATTATGATTTATATTGCTTTATTTCCTGGAATGTTAATAGTTTGCTCAATAAATACTTAGATGTCATGCCTATCTATATAATTGCTGAATTGTTTCAGGGCTTCTTTGGTTCTAATCTAGAAATCTTCCTTTTATATTCAGAGTTCACAAAAAAAAAAGTTTTCGATCTAAAGTTAAAAGCTAAGTCATGAAGACTGATAGGTTGATATTTTTTATAAAACATTCCTGTGATAAACTTCTGCAGTCTTTCGTATTGAAACTTTTTCCTGTTTCTGTGTTCTGGTAGCATGTGATACTTATTTGTGTTAAGTAGATTCTTAATATTATTTTTTCAGGCCTTTTTTAATGGACTCCAGGAGGCCAGAAATCATTACTTTTTAAATTTACTTTTTGTATTACCCTCCCCCCCTTTTTTTTGCCACACAGTCGTCATGTTTGAATAACTGAATAAGTTTCTCTGGTTTCTGTTCCTGAAGCTCCCTGATAGTAATAGGCTGATAAAATCTTTAATATAGTTTTATTATAGCATCCAATTTTTATTTGAATTGCAGTTTTTTTCATTTAAAAGTATATTCCATTTTTTAGTTTAAAACTGTTTTAAGGCATTATAAATATTTATCTCAGTATATGGAAATTATTCAACAAATGACTCATGTTGTGATTTTTTGTCGTATATTTTACCCTTAATAAACTCAGCTTTCTAAAAAAGTAAATAAATAAATTCAGCTTTCTTCCTTTCTATCCTGAACATTGTATTTTTATAGAGGAACTAGTAAAATGCCAGCGTTTTTACTTTAATTTTTAAATATATGCTTTTATTCAGTAGCTTTCACATACAAGCTAATTTAAGTGGGAAATGTTGGTTGGATTAAGCAAAAAATCCTTTCTCTTTCCAGATTGCAGCAATTCTCCGGAAACGGAAATTAGACTATTATTTACACAAACTACTCCCTGAGATCCTACAGTCTGCTTCATTTCTGACTGCTAATGGGGCCTTGTATATGGCTTTCTTTTGCATTTTAAGGTTGGTACTCATAATCACTGTAGATATTAATATAGGTTCTTTTGTTGAAATGAAAACAAGTATGTGTTTACATAAATGTTATTTGGGTTACTGTCCCTGTCCCTGTTTTTCCTTTAATCTGTTAAGTGACATTTATGTCAATGAAAGCTTATAAAACCAGAAACTGTGGGCCTCTTGACCTCAAGATGTAATATAAACTTCAAATTATCAGTGTAGTTATATAGCAAAAATGCTTTAAGATGTTATACATATTCTGGGGCCTGTTATAGTTACCAGGTTGTTGAATAGGATTTCTTAGCTTTTCAACTTCATAGATCAGGAATTCGAAGTAACTGTCTATGATACAGGTTAGGGCCACCTGCAGTGAATAAACTTCAAAAAGACTATAAAATATGCATTTTTATGTATAAAACAGTAAGTTAACTTTTGGTGTATTCTATTGTTGGAACTTTTGGTCCTGATTCAGTCTTATATATTACCTGTGCTGCATCTTTATACATTATAGTGATGCACATAGAATTCGGTCTTTTGAGTACTCTTACTTATCTGACATATTTGTTAGCTCTTTACTTCTTTTTATTTTTTTCCTGTTGATTGCTGAAAACTCAAACTGATAGTGTTTTATTTTTTTATAGCTTCCTATTAGTGTTGCACAAAGTAGTTGTGAAGGTATATTTTAACTGCAATTAAAAACATAATTTCCAAATGTCTTTTACAGATTTTTCCCTCATATTATTAATAAGCTTTCAGATTATGCAGAAATTAATTGATAAAGCTTTTATACTGTTGCACAAATCATGCCGTTAAATTGACATGAAAATCTATGTAAGGAACTCTTTATCATGTGCTCTCTAGAAAGCTTCTATGACTTGTTAATACTCTAATAATAATGACTAGATTAAAAAAAAATCGCAGTAAGTATACCTTGCTATTGCAGCATCTTTCTTTATGTTCTATGAACCTGTTTGGTTAGGTTGTTAGAGCATGTATCTTGAAAATACTAGGAGACTGTAAAAACTTACGAGGTCATTGAGGATCAGGGTGGAATTGAAAATGACACATTTTGTTCCCAATTGGGTAGATAAGATGCTGTTACTTGAGGTAGGGAACTCAGAAGTAAAAGCATATTTGAGAAATACAGTGAGATCTGCTTTGGACATGTTGGTTTTTCTGGTGCCTAAGGAACATCTATGTTGACACGTCCAGTAGACATTTGAAGTTAGAACTTAGACTATATTTAAGGTAACATCCATGTTATCCCTATAACTGGTTCACTGAGTCCGTTTTTCTTAAGATTTTATTCAATAACTTAAGTCATTTATGGATTTCATATTGGAGGGAAAACCACTCCAGTCTTCCTGGATAGAAGGCTTCCAATGTCCATTTCAAAAAATACCCAAGTTATGTGTCCTCAATAGCTTTTCTAATCTTTTTAAATCTGAGCTTCAATTTAAGAAATTATTTCAGGCCAGGTATGGTGGCTTATGCCTGTTACCTGAGCACTTTGGGAGGCCAAGGTGGGAGGATTGCTTGAGGCTGGCAGTTTGAGACCAGCCTGGGCAACATGATGAGACTCTGCCTCTTAAAAAAGAAAATTAACCAGCCTTGGTGGTGTGCCTGTAGTCCCCGCTAACTTGGGAGGCTAAGGCAGAAGGATCCCTTGAACCCAGGAATTCTGGGCTACAGTGAACTACGATTGCAGTGCTGCATGCCAGCCTGGGTGACAGGGCAAGACCTCGTCTCTAAAAAATGAAAAATCTTGATTCCTATATATATATATAATTTTATATATATATATATATAATTTTCATAATGTATAATTTAGCAGTTGACCACCTTTGTTCAGATAATTTCTTGTAATTTTTACTTGCTACTTCTCCCTTTCTTAGGAACAGATTGTTTTGAAACGAAAAAAAAAAATCTTCCTCATGTCTCCAGATATTTTCTTTTCCTCTTAAAAGACCCAGGCAGCTACTAGTAATTTGTAATTTATGAGACACTATGCGGATACCTGCTTTCAAGGATCATACTCTAGTAAATGAAAAATGATGTACACATAAAACTAAAATATTTAAAATACTTTAGTAAATGCTGTAAGAAAAAGTTATCAAGGGTTGTGGAAGCAAAGAAGGGAAAACATTTATTGAATATCTACCATGTGTTGAAAAATAGTCATAATAATAATAATAACAGCTAACACTTTCTGAGTACTTGTTATGTGTCCTGCATGGCTCTGGGAAATATCTCATATAGTTCTCTTAATGGCTGTGTGAGATAGGTAATATTATTCTCATTTGATAAATACAGGAAACTGAGAAGCCAGAGGGTTTGTGTAGCCGGCAGGTTTGGAGCCAGGGAAAGCCTAAATGATTGTGGCAGGCTATTATTGAAAGGAGTGATACCCATTAGTTGTTATTGTAGTAGCTTTAACAAGAGTTGGTGAGAGACTTAACTATGGCAGGGACAGTAGTTTGGAGAAGAATTTCAAAGAGAAATCGCATCTGTAATAATTTAAGGGAGTCGTTTAATATGTGGGGTAAAGGAGAAAGATAGTTAAGGATGACGTGTGTCAAACATAAGTGGTTGTTGATGCCATTAACCTAAGAAAATAGAGGAGAGAGAACAAGTTCATGGGGATAGGGAAGAGAGATAATGAGTTTGATTTTGGATATGTTTATTTTGAGGTACTGTGGTACATTTAAATAGAGGATGGATGGAGATGGGAAACTTCTATTCATAATAACTGAAGTGACCAACTAGGAATTTGATACAAAAATTTCAAATTTGAATTTCAGGAGGATACTTGGAAAATTCTACTCATGGACTCCTGGCTTTGGTGCTGCTTTGCCAGCATCTTATGTGGCCATTCTCATAGAACGAAAAAGCAGGTAAAATTTTACATATTTATTTGATAGAACTGATTACCTGTCCCCAACCCCAGCTAGAATTTTTTCTTTTACTTATCACTTACAGCGATGAGAAATATTTCTAGATATATATATTTTTTGGTTCTGCAGGTATTTGAAAATTAATTTTATATGTATTATGTATTTTATTTATCTATAAAATATAAAAATTAACATTATGGAGCAATAATAGTCTCTTTTTACTAAAAGATTAGAGAGTTCTGTGGTGTGACCTAACTAAAATATGGCATATGCAAGCTCTAGGCCAGGTGGCTCATGCCTGTAACCCCAGCACCTCGGGAGGCTGAGGTGGGTATATCGCTTGAGCCTTGAATTTGAGACCAGCCTGGCCAACATTGCAAAACCCCATATCTTCAAAAAAATACTAAGAAAATTAGCCGGATGTGATGATGTACTCGTGTAGTCCCTGCTATTCAGGAAACTGAGGTGGGAGGATCACCTGAGCCCCGGGAGGTCAAGGCTGCAGTGAGCCATGATCATGTGCTACACTTCAGTCTGGGTGACAGAGTGAGACACTTGTCTCAAAAAACAAGCAAATAAACAAATTCTAATCAAAGGTCTTTTCCATAGCCATAATAGCATTTCATTAAGCATAAGTACATAAGGAAATTAGTAATAGTTTAGTAATAGTTTTTTTATTATCGTCTAGATCTGTACTTCACTTAATTTGCTTTAGGCTCATTGAATGATCTCAAATCAATTATTGTTATTACTGTGATTTTTTGAGATGGACTCTTGCTCTGTTGCCCAGGCTGGAGTGTAGAGGTACCATCTTACTACTTCAACCTCTGCCTCCCAGGTTCAAGCCATTCTCCTGCCTCAGCCTCCCACGTAGCTGGGATTACAGGTGCCTGCCACCATGCCCGACTAACTTTCATAGTTTTAGTATAGATGGGGTTTTACCATGTTGGCCAGGCTTGTCTTGAACTACTGGCTTCAAGTGATCCACCCACCCTGGCCTTCTAAAGTGTTGGGATTACAGGTGTGAGCCACTGCGCCCGACCAGGAAGCCACTCTTAATACATTTTTGTAAGTGTCATAGTATCTACATTTTTGTGGTTCTTGGTTTGATTATATCAATGACTACAATACTTATATGTTTGGATTATTAGAATGATTAAACTCAAAGGATTGGTGGATGTTATAACCTCAGCAAAAGCAAGTCAGTAATTCCAGAAACATAAGGTTATTCGACCTGAAAAGAGAGTACATCATGATTGTTGAAGGATGGATTTTGGTGCTGTGCTGTCTGGCTTAGGAGCCCAACTGTGCCACTTGCTGTGTGATATTCATTACTTGAAAAATGAAAATAGTGATAATCTATTGGTAGGATTTAATTAAATTAATTTATTTATTTTGAGATGGATTCTTGCTCTGTTGTCTAGGCTGGAGTGCAGTGGCGTGATCTTGGCTCACTGCAACCTCTGCCTCCTGAGTTCAAGCGATTCTCCTGCCTCAGCTTTCTGATTAGCTGGGATTACAGGCGCCTGCCACTGCACTTGGCTAATTTTTGTATTTTTAGTAGAGACGGGGTTTTACCGTGCTGGTCAGACTGGTCTAGAACTCTTCACCTCAGGCGTTTTGCCTACTTTGGCCTCCCAAAGTGCTGGGATTACAGGCATGAGCCACCACGCCTGGCTTTATTGTTTTTTGAGACAGAGTCTCCCTCTGTCAGCCAGGCTGGAGTGCAGTGGCTTGATCTCGGCCCACTGCAACCTGTGTCTTCTGGGTTCAAGCAATTCTCCTGCTTCAGCCTCCCAAGTAGTTGGGACCACAGGCATGAACCACCACACCATGCCTGGCTAAATTTTTATATTATTATAGAGATGGCGTTTTGCCACGTTGGCCAGGCTGGTCTCGAACTCCCGACCTCAGGTGATCTACTTGCCTCGGCCTCCCAAAATTTTGGGATTACAGGCATGAGCCACTGTACCTGGCCTTTGGGATTGTTTAGATACTTAAGTGAATGAATAGATGTTAAAATGCTTAGAACAGTGTGACACATAGTAAGAGTTATATATGTGTTAAGTATTCTTTTTGCTTTGTTTGCCCATAAGTAATGAGAGAATTATTCTGGTGATGGTAATTTCCTAATCAATTAAAAATTGTGAATATGGGTTTTGAAAATATATTTTTGAAATATGTCACATATATGAAACTAAAGATGCTGTAAAAAAGGTAGCTACTGTTTACTCATATTTAGTATTTGAATAATAGCATTTTTGTAGCTACGTAACTACTTTTCAACACAAACTGTTGAATACCTTTGTAACAATCAACTAGAATCAGTGGTTATTAATATTTTGCCATTTTACTTTGTGTGTGAATGTATGTGAATGTATGTGTTTTCTGTGTGTGTGAACCATATGGAAACATGTTATAGACATCATGCCACTTCACTCCTGAATACCTCGGCATTATCTCTTAAAATAGGGATAGTTTCTTACAGAATTGCAACACTGATATCCCACACAAAACAATTAGCAACCATTTTTTCATACCATCCAGTTCATATTGTCCTAAAATGGCTTTTAATGCTATTTTTTGAACCAGAATCTAGTCAAAGTTTATGTGTGTTGATATATTTCTTTTGTTTCCCTTTTCTTTCTTTTTTTTTTTTTTTTTTTGAGATGAAGTCTTGCTCTGTTGCCCAGTCTAGAGTGCAGTGATGTGATCTTGGCCTACCACAACCTCCGCCTCCTGGGTTCAAGCCTTTCTCCTGCATAAGCCTCCTGAGTAGCTGGGATTACAGGCGTGCACCACTATGCCTGGCTAATTTTTGTATTTTTAGTAGAGATGGGGTTGTACCACGTTGATCAGGAAGGTCTTGAACTCCTGACCTCATGATTCTCCTGCCTTGGCCTCCCAAAGTGCTGGGATTACAGGCATGAGCCACTGTGCCTGGCCTCCTTTTTCTAAAAGTACTTTTTCTTGAGATAGGGTCTTGATTTGTCACCCAGGCTGGAATGCAGTGTTGTGATCATAGCTCACTGGAACCGCAATCTCCTAGGCTCAAGGGATCTTCTTGCCTTAGCACCACCCTCCCGCCACTCCCCTGAGCCCCCGGCCAGTGGCTGGGACTACAGATGCACACCACCACGTTCTGCTAATTTTTTATTTTTATGTTAAGTAGAGACGAGGTCTCACTATGTTGGCCAGGCTGGTCCGGTCCTGAGCTCAAGTGATCCTCCTGCCTTGGCCTCCCAAAGTGTTGGGATTACAGGTGTGAACCGCTGCTCCTGACCTATTTTCTTTTAATCTAAGATAGTCTCCCTACTTTTTCCCTCTGCAGCATTGCTTTATTGACCAGGCCAGTTGTCTTTTTGTATGTAATACATTTTTGATTTGTCTGAGTTATTTCTTTATGGAATTGATGAATTGGTTCAACAATTGGTCCCCAAGCCCAATATCATTGTGGTTTCGCTAACTTGTAGAGGTCCGTACTGCCTTGGTGGTCTTGGATAAGATCTGGAAGAATTCTTTGGATTAAAGCAGAGACTCTTATTCTTTTCCCTTACATTCTCCCAAATAAACAGAGTCTCTCTCTCTCTCTCTCTCTCTCTCTCTCTCTCTCTCTCTCTCTCTGTGCTGAGCTGCGTAGAACTGGGAATGAGGTGACACAAACATCCCTGTGGCCACCATCGCTGGGACTATGCTGGGTCAGACTTGAAGCCATCATAGCAGTGGGTCTTGCCCAAGGCCTACCGTAACCATTACCTGGCATCACCTGTGTTCACTCAAACCCCTAGTGCTCTATAGTCAACCAGTGGCAAAGCCAGCCAGGTTTGTGTCCTTCCCCCTGGGTGCCTAGTTCCTCCAGGCCCTGCAGTCCAAAGATGCCATCTGGGAGCCTGGGATTGGAGTAAGAAGTTTGCCTGATGTTCTTTTCTACTGTGGCTAAACTGGTGCTCAAACCACAGTAAAGTCCTTCCCACTCTTCCCTCCCCTTTCCACAGGCAGAGGAGCCTCTCCATGAGGGCACCACGACCACCAGCCCACGGCAGGCTTCTGCCTGGCCACCGTTGATGTTCACTTAAATACCATGGGCTCATCAGTCAGCTAGTGGTAAATGCTGCCAGGCCTGGGACTCACCCTTCAGGGCAGTGCGCTCCGTCTGGCCTGTGGTAGGTTCAGAACTGCTATCCAAGAGCCTAGACCTGAACTTGGGGACTCCAGGAGCCTGCTTGTTGCTGTACCCCATTGTGTCTGAGCTGGTACCTAAGGGCAAGATAAAGTCCCCTTTGATTTTCCTTCTGCATTTCTCAGATGGAAGGAGTCTTCTGCTGTAGTCACCACAGCTGGGAATGTGCTGGGACACATCTATAGTCAGCATTTTTCAGAGCGCAAGGCTTATGACGTACTCCTCCCTGGGCATTGCTCCTGGTTATTCAGGGTCCAAGGACTTGTCAGTCTGCAGTTGATGAATCCTGCCAGCATTAGTGCTTTCCTTCAAGGCAGAAGGTTCCCTTATGGCCCAAGGTATGTCTAGAAATGTCATCCAGGAGCAAGGCTTGGAATGGGACCTTCATGACTCTGCCCATTGCCTTATCCTACTGTGGCTGAGCTGGTATCCAAGATGTAAGACAAAGTCCTTTTTACTCTTTGTTCTCATCCCCTTAAGCAGAAGGTAGGAGACATTTCTATTGCTGTGAGCTTTTCTGCCTGAGGTTGGGGGGGGATAGCATAAACATTCCTTTAGCCACCTTTACTGGTGTTATTCTAGGTCATGTGCGACCCTAGTCCTCTGCCTCTGAGCTTTGGCCAGCCCTAGGGATTGTTTGGGAATTGTAGTCCTTGTGTCCTAGACTGCCTTTCCCGTTTACCCAGGACCTCAGAGTACTTTGGTTTGCCGTGGCAAGTCTTGCTGAGAAACTTGAGTTCTGACCGCTATGATGGGTGATTCCTCTCTGGCTAGGTCTGGTCCAAATGCTCCTTCTGTGCACAGGCACTGGTTGAGTCCAGCATAGCTTTGCTTTCCACGATGACAGGGCAGCACTGAGTTCCACATGAAGTCTCTCAGTCACTGCGCTTTTCCTTCCCCAAGCGCACAGACTGTCTGCACTGCATGAGTGCTGCTGGGGGATGGGGGAGGAGTGGTGTCGGTGATTCAAGACTGTCTCTTTGATCTTCCTCAATGCCTCTCAACAATATGAAGTTAAAACTAGAAACAGTGATTACTCTTCTGATTTTTGATTCTTATGATGGTATGTTTCTGTGTGCAGATTTTTAACATTTGGTATTCCTGCAGAGAGCATGAACAGGGTAGGCTTCTATTCTGCTATCTTGCACCATGCTTTGCCTTTCTTTCTTGATATCGAAAAAATCCACAACTGAAGCCAAAGAGCATTAATTCTTACTTAAAGCTTAATGCCCTTTGGCTTTTGTTCTATATTTTTTAGATATCAAGATTACAACTCTAGCTTTCTTTTTACTTGCATTTTCCTACTATATTTTACCTTTCTGTAATAGTTTGTGTCTGTTTTATCCACAGAGTAAAGTAGGATTTTATTTGGCGAATCAATCTGAAAGTCCATTTATTTTAATGTTAGTTAAACCTGTATACATTTACTGATGCCACTGATATCACTTGTGATACCACTAATACCATTCATCGATACCTCTAATATGTTTGTTTTCAGTTCTGCTACATTATTTTACATTATTTTTACTACACCTGTCACTATATTTTTTTAACTTTTTCTTTTAAATGATTACACACTCATAGAAAGTTGCACAAATATTACAGAGTCATTTGAACCCTTAACCCATCTTCTTCCAATGATGACATCTTAAGTAACTGTAGTATAATATAAAACCAGGAAGTTGTCAACTACACTACAGACTTTTCAGTGTTCACCAATTTTTATGCACACTCATTTGTGTATGTGTATGTGTCTATGCAGTTTGTTCTCATGTATAGATTTATTTACCCACCACCGCAATCAATGTCCAGAACTGTTCACATTACCAAGCATTGCCCTTGGACTATCCCTTTGTAGTTGCACCCTTCTTCATCAATTCCTGTCTCCTGGTAACAACTAATATACTTTCCATTTCTATGTTTATATCATTTTGAGGAAGTTATATAAATGGAGTCATGCAATGTATAACCTTTGGATGTAGCCTTTTTCTTTTTTAAACTAAGCATGATGCCCTTGAGATCCCTCTAAGATGCCGCTTCTATTACTAGTTTCTTCCTTTTTATTGCCTGGTAGCATTCTACTCTATGGATGTACCAGAGTTTGTTAAACATTCATCTGTTGAAGGACATTTATGTTGTTTTCAGTTTTTGGCTGTTTCATTCATGAACATGGTATATTTCTCCATTTAGTTAGATCTTTTATTTCTTTCATCAGTTTTTATAATTTGCAGAATACATTTCATACACAAATTGGATTTACACCTGTTTCCCTTTTTGGGAACAATTGTAAATGATTTTTTTTTTTTTCTGTTTCTGTAACAGCTTTATTGAGTCATAATTCACATTCTATACAGTTCACCCTTTTGAAAACTACACAATTCATTGTTTTTTTAAATATATTCATAAAGTTGTTTAACTACCATCACAAACAATTTTAGAACATTGTATTCACCTCAAATAGAAACCCCTTTAACTGTCACCCCTAATCTCTCATCCTCCTTATCCAGCCCTAGGGAATCACTAATTTCTGTCTCTATAGATTGCCTATTCTGGACATTTTATATAAATGGAGTCATACAATATGTGTCATTGATGACTGGCTTCTTTTACTTAGTGTAATGGTTTCAAAGTTTAATGTCATACATGTCATTTCATTACTTTTTATTGTCAAATAATAATTATATGGATATGTCACATTTTATCTAGTCATAAGTTTATGGAAACTTGGATTGTTCCACTTCCTGGTTAGGAATGATGCTACTATAAACATTTGTGGACACATCTTTGTGTGGACATATGTTTTTATTTTTCAGGATTATGTACTCGGGAATGGAATTGGTGGTTTACTATGGTATCTCTGTTTAGCTTTTTGAGGAACTGCCAAGCTATTTACCAAATATATAAAGGATCTAATTTCTTCATTTCTTCACATTCTGGCTATCACTGTTATTATATGTCTTTCTGATGATAGTCATTGTAGTGAGTGTAAAGTATTTCATTATGGCTTTGATTTTCATTTCTTAGATAACTAATTATATGATATTGAGCATCTTTTTGTATAGTGTTTGACCATTTATGTACCTTCTTTGGAGAAATGTCAATTCAAATCCTTTGCCCATCTTTTAATTGGGTTATTTATATTTTAATTGTTGAGTTGTAAGGGTTCTTTAGATATTCTGTGTTTTTCTTATCAGATATATAATTTGCAAATATTTCACCCAGAGTATTGTTTTTTTTTTTTCTCTTTTAAGATTTTTTATTGGGCCGGGCGCGGTGGCTCAAGCCTGTAATCCCAGCACTTTGGGAGGCCGAGGCGGGTGGATCACGAGGTCAAGAGATCGAGACCATCCTGGTCAACATGGTGAAACCCCGTCTCTACTAAAATACAAAAAGTTAGCTGGGCATGGTGGCGCGTGCCTGTAATCCCAGCTACTCAGGAGGCTGAGGCAGGAGAATTGCCTGAACGCAGGAGGCGGAGGTTGCGGTGAGCCGAGATTGTGCCATTGCACTCCAGCCTGGGTAACATGAGTGAAACTCCGTCTCAAAAAAAAAAAAAAAAAAAAAAAAGAAGAATTTTTATTAAGACAATTTCAAAGCTATACAAAAATAGAGAGAATAGCATAACAAAACATCTGTATAGCTGCCACCCAGCTCCAATAATTGTTATTTTAGTGTCAACCTTGTTTCGTCTTTAAAACCTCTCATTCAACCCTGGATTATTTTAAATTAAATACATATGAATAGTGCCTGTTTATATCTCTAAAAGTTAACTACTTTAAAAAAATAGTAACACTGCCATACCTAAAAATAAAATTGTTAGGATTCAAATGAAATATGCATTTTAAATTCCTTGCTGTGTTTCTTAATCTGTAATTTCCCTGTCTCTCTTTTCTTCCTTGAGGCAATGTATTTGTTGAAGGAAACCAGAGCAGAGATTCTCATATTGTGAATCTTGCTGATTGCACTACGCTGATGTCATTTAACTTGCCCCTCTGACTATTATGTTCACTGTAAAGGGTATTTGGAATTAGAGAATTGATCAAATTCAGGTTCAATTTTAGGGCAGGAATACTGTACAGGTGGTTCCATCAAAGGTACATGAAAATTCTGTGTGTCCTTCTTTTTGTGACTTAGGGGCCCTGGGGATCGTTGATCAGACCTATTATTTCATTATGGTGACATTATAATTTTATAATTCCTTCTTCCTTTATGAGTTAGAAAAAACTTTAGTAAGGAGAAACTTACTGTCATTAGTTATATGTTACCTCAGGTATGGCTTATATAGGAAAAGCATAATGTAATTTTTTAACCTAGTGTATTAATTAGTCCTTTCTCAGGCTGCTGTGAAAAAAATACCCAAGACTGGGCAAATTATAATGAAAAGAGGTTTAATTGACTTATAGTTCTGCATGGCTGGGGAGGCTTCAGGAAACTTAGAATCATGTGGGAAGGCACTTCTTCACAGGGCGGCAGGAGAGAGAATGAGAGCAGAGTGAAGGGTGGGAAGCCATCAAATCTCATTAGAACTCAATATAATGAAAACAGCATGGGGGAAACCATCCGTATGGTTTAATTGTCTCCATTAGGTCCCGCCCTTGAAATGTAGAGTATTGTTTTTTTACCTCATTGATCTTGTCTTTGAAACACAAACTTAAAAAAAATTTTTTTGAGACAGAGTCTTGCTCAGCCACACAGGTTAGTGCAGTGGTGTGATCTTGGCCCACTGCAACTTCCACCTCCTGGGTTCAAGCGATTCTTCTACATCAGCCTCCTGAGTAGCTGGGATTACAGGCATGTGCCACCTTGCCCAGCTAATTTTTTTGTATATTTAGTAGAGACGGGTTTCTCCGTGTTGGTCAGGCCGGGGTCATACATCTGACCTTGTGATATGCCCACCTCAGCCTCCCAAAGTGCTGGGATTACAGGTGTGAGCCACCATGCGTGGCAAAAATTTATAATTTTGATGAAGAAGTTCAAGTTACCTATTTTTTCCTTCTCTGTGTGAGAGAGTGTGTGTGTGTGTGTGTGTGTGTGTGTGTGTGTGTGTGTGTGTGTTTTGTTTGTTTTTTTGGGACAGAGTCTTGCTCTGTCATCCAGGCTGGAGTACAGTGGCGCAATCTCTGCTTACTACAACCTTCGCCTCCTGGGTTCAAGCAATTCTCCTGCCTCAGCCTGTTAAGTAGCTGGGACTATAGGTGTATGCCACTACCCCTGCTAATTTTTGTATTTTTTAAGTAGAGATGAGGTTTGCCATGTTGTCCAGGTTGGTCTCGAGCTCCTGACCTCAGGGGATTTGCCCACCTGCGCCTCCCAAAGTGCTCAGATTACAGGCCTGAGCCACTGTTCCTAGCCTGTTGTGTTTTTGGTGTTGTGTGTAAGAAATTATTACCAGCATGAATATTTAGCTCCATGTTTTATTTTATTATTTATTTATTTGTTTATTTTTTGAAGTGAAGTCTTGGTCCATCACCCAGCCTGGAGTGCAGTGGCATGATCTTTGCTCACTCACTGCCATGGTTCAAGCGATTCTCTTGCCTCAGCCTCCCAGGTAGCTGGGACTATAGGTGTGTGCCACTCTGCCCAGCTAATTTTTGTATTTTTAGTATTGATGGGGTTTCACCATTCTGGCCGTGCTGGTCTTGAACTCCTGACCTCAGGTGATCCACCCTCCTTGGCCTCCCAAAGTGCTGGAATTACAGGTGGGAGCCACTGCGCCCAGCCATGTTTTCTTTTAAAAGTTGTATAGTTTTAGTTCTTATATTTAAGTCTTTCATCCATTTTGAATTCATTTTTGTATATAGTGTGAAGTAGAGAATATTATGTTTTCAATTTTATTTTTCATGTTTGTTGCTACAACATTTAAATATAATTGATTTTTGTGTTTTATCCTGACTTGTGTCACCTTGCTGAACTTACTAGTTTTAAGAGTTTTTGGTACATTCCTTGAGATTTTCTACGTAGACAATTATGTTGCATGCAGATAGGTATGGTTTCATTTCTTTTCCAATCCGTATATTCTTTATTCCCTTTTCTTGCCTTATTGTACTGGCATATTTTTACCTTGTACCTCCTCTTAGGGGAAGGCATTCAGGGTTTCATCATTAAGTATATTATTAGCTGTGGGATGGTTTTTCAGATGCTGTTTGTCAGTGTTAGGATGTTTACATTCATTTTTAGTTTGCTATGAACCTTTATCATGAATGGATGTAATTTTTGTTATATGTCTTTTCTGCATCAATTGATAATCTTTAGCCTCTTTGTACATTTTTTTGTTTTTTTTATCAGCAAGGACGAGGTCTTTGATACTGTTATTTGTCTACAGCTAGATTTCTCAACTTTGGGACTGTTGACGTGTTTTGGGCCAAGTAATATTTATTGGGAGGGCTCTCTTGTGCAGTGTACCTGTATATGCAATTAGCACTGCCTTCCCCTCACTACCAAGTTGAGATAACCCAAAATTTCTCCAGTCAGTGCTACATGTCCACATGGGACAAATCTCTTCTTGTTGAGAACTACTTATCTGTTTTTACTAATTTTCTTAGTCTAGTTTTATCATTTGCTGAGAAAAAAGTGTAAAATCTGCAACTGTGATTCTGGAATTGTCTGTTTCTCTTTTTAATGCTGTCAATTTCTGTGAGGATTTTATTGGTATGTGTACTTTTTTTGTTGCCATTTCTTCATGATGTCATGATGAATTGAACCTCTTATAAATATGGAATGTCCTTCTGTAGCTCAGATATTATTTGCTCTGAAATTTATTTATTTTTTATGTTTTTTGAGAGAGAGCCACACTCTGTTGCCTTCCGCTGGAGTACAGTGGCATAATGTCGGCTCACTGCAACCTCCACCCACCGAGTTCAAGTGATTCGTGTAGCTTAGCTTGTTGAGTAGCTGGGATTACAGGCACATGCCACCACGCCCTGCTAATTTGTGTATATTTTGGTAGAGACAGGTTTTCACCATGTTGGCCAGGCTGGTCTTGGACTCCTGACCTCAAGTGATCCGCCTGCGTTGGCCTCCCAAAGTGCTGGGATTATAGGCATGAGCCACCTCACCTGGCCTGTTTTTATTTGATATTGATATAGCTATTCCAATCTTGTTATGGTTACAGTTTGCATAGTATGTATCTTTCTTTCCAGTTAATTTCAGACATCTGTGTCTTTCTATGTAAAGTGTTTTTAGCAGATAGCATATAGCGGGGTCTTTTAAAAAAATCTATTCTGCTAATATTAGCTTTTAAATTAGATTATTTAGTTCATTAACATTTAATGCATTTATTGATTATTTATTGGTATGGCCAGGTTGAGTCTGCCATTTTATTATTTTTTTTCTGTTTTTCATTTGCCTGTTCCTTCTTACTTTCTTTGCATAATTTGTTTTTTATTTTTTTTAGAATTCCACTTTAATGTTAGTTATTATATATATTTTTGTTATTTTCTTTTAGTGGTTGCTCTATGGAGTACAGTATAACTCTTTAAAGTTTCTCGATGTTACTATTTTACTACCTCTCAAAATGTGGCAGTCTGTCTAGGCCCATCCTAGGACTGCTTACCATTCAATTTGTTTTTTGTTTGTTGGTTTGTTAGTTTGCGTTTTCTCTTTTTTAACACTAACATTTGTTCAAATAGAGTAATACCAAAGTAAAAGAGTGTTACTATTATTAAGAGCAGTACCTTCTTAGGGTGTAGAGAGGTTTCCTGGATGTGAGGTGATAACATGGATTTGTGTTACTAATTTATTTTCTATTTTACTTTCATTTTTGATAGATTAGGGTTTTTTCTTTTTTTAAGCTTTCTGTTTTTATTTCCTGTAAATGAGCTTTTGCACTAGTGTTTCATTCTTAGATACAGGTTGTTCAAAGAAAATTTTTAGATATTACAGATTATGACCTATTCTAACTATTAGCTGAAGTATTTTTATTGTTTTAAAGACTTAACAAGAAATTTAAGCCTAGCTTTGTTTAGCTTCCTTATAACTGTTATCACATTGTTGCTGAAGAAAAATGGATCCTTCCCTTGATCTGATTGTTACATTATTGAACTCTTTGTGTATGTGTTGATTTAGTTCTTTTGTTTATTAGGTGATACGGTTAACAATACTGGGAAATAGCTCTGTAGTTCTTTCTGTTGAGAGCTACGTATGTCTGTGCATATCAATCACAATTCCTGGTTGGGTTTAATTAAAAACTTTAATTTTTGTTTTTTAGTGTTGTTCACAAGCCTAGTGACTTAAAAAAAAATCAGGTTTTGTATTTTTTTTTCCTTTGGAGTTAAACTTTAAAACAGAGAAAAGCAAATTTTTTTGCTGTGTCTCTTGACAAGCTGCCTTCTAACATGTCTTGTTTTAAGTAAATGTGTCTGTGCTTTATCTGGAATTTGCAAGAGTTAACTTAGTAGCTTAATTTGCTCTGAAAAAGTATTCTTTACCCTCCATGAATTTATGTAAGATTTCATTAAATATCAAGATCATTAAAGCTTATAAGTAATTTGCTATCATTGGAGTTATACATATTTAAAAATCATTACATCTAGCACCAAAAATGAGACATGTAGTATTGTAGTTTTTGTTGGTAAGGAAAAAGAATTATAATTATGCCTTTAATTCACAGAGAAAATCAATGATATGCTGGTGAAAATAGCCAGCAGGCAGCTGGAAGTGTGAGCCTAGGTTCAGGGGAAAGATGGTAGTTAGAGAAATAAAAATGGGAGGTTTTCCTCTGATAGGTGGTCCTTGAAACTATGGAAGTAGATTAGTGTGTGAAGGCCGAGTATGAGAAGAGGTCTAAGGTTGAACAGTTAGAGAAGCAGCGTCATTTAAGGAGCCAGCTGGCAACTGAAATGTATACAGTTCAGTCTTTAAATTTAATGTCAGCAATATACTAGAAAGAGTGGAAGAAACATATTGTGATGACTAGCAATTTCTTTTTTTGAAATAGTAAATAAATACTGGTAGTCCTAATTTTTAAACCTCTAAAGGTTTAATAGTGCAATCTTTGCTCTGAGATTTTACATTCAGTTGTGTAATCAATTTTTCTAAAAGTATTTAATGAGGTAAGAACATATAATATGCACTTGCACTTATCTCTCTGTCTGGATATAGATATAAATATATAGATAAAGATCTATCTATCTGTAAATGTCTTCATCTATATTGGTTTATAAATATCTTTATTTATATTGGTTTAAGTTTCCTTCTTCCTAACTCTTTTTTTCTTTTCTCTAATCCGTCCATCTATTACCCCCTCCTTTTCTAGTAGTATTAAGCATGCTTTGCTTGCTAGTTTCTGACACCTAGTAAGAGGGCAGCTTACTTAAATCTTAATCTCATCATTGTGAGGTTATGAGAAAGCTTTGAAGTTGTTTCCAGGGTTGCTTAAAAAATTTGTGCCACAAAGGATTCTGATCATAGTAACTCAGCAGGAAGCGTTGGTAACATCTAGTTTATCTGTAGGAGTGCTGTTAAGAACTAGTCTTCTTTTTCTTTTTCTAGGAAGTGCTTTGTTTGTGGTTTGGAAAGAAGTTGTTCTGATGGATTTTGTTTTGTAGAATTGCTGTGGAATTTGCTTTGATATTTAGTATTAGTTTAGATAAGAATTGCAGTGTGCTCACACATGAACATGGATTAAAATATCAACAATTGCATATTTATTGCAAGCATACTCATTGGTTGAATTATTAAATTGTACTAGAGTACTTATGAAACTCCAAACCAGGTGTGACCAGAATAAATGAACTATATAATATGTGAATAAAAAATATCATAAATTTGGTCTGTAAGTTCTTGGTATCTTCAAATTTCATTGACAAGTTAATTTCACCAGAAGATTGAACACTTTGTAACCTTGTATAAAGTTTACTCTTTATGTACTATGTAAGATAGAACATGATCATAGATTCTTGCTGTAGATTAGAAATTTATTCTATTAATTCCTATACCTTAAGGAAGTATTTTTATATCTTCATAAACATTCTGTCTGACAGATAGAACCCAGTTATACTTTAAAAGATTTTCCAAGATGATTAAATAGCATTTCTTAGTAAACCATTACAATGTTTAGGAATTTTCACTTTCTTTTATTTCTAATATCTCCTTATTTATAGAACGTATAATTATTTTTATATGTATATTTCATATGCATATATAGGATATACAAATACTTAGAATTTAGAAGTTGCATTGTTCCTACTGTATTCCTCAGTGGCTATGATAAAATATGATATGTAATATGATTTAAAACTTTGAGAAGGTTAGCTAAATAATATATACACCAAAGTTTCTGGAAAAAAATCCCATTATTGATTACATGTCTAATTAGAACTGATAATGCTGTTGGATGATAACAATGTTTAGAATTTCAGCAGGATGTGTGGATTCTTTTTAATCTACTAAGATGTTATAGAACATTTATTTATTTTATTTAATATTTCCTACAAGAATGATGAAACTTTGAGTACACAGTTCCTATAGCAGTGGTTCTTTTTTTTTTTTTTTTTTTTTTGAGACAGGGTCTCACCTGTCATCTAGGCTAGAGTACAGTGGTACAGTCATAGCTCACTGCAGTCTTGATCTCTTGGGCTCAGATGATTCTCCTGCCTCAGTCTCTCCAGTAGCTGGGACCACAGGCGTGCGCCACCATGATCAGCTTAGCTTTTTGGTTTTGGTAGAGATGAGGTATCACTATGTTGCACAGCCTATCTCAAACTCATGGTCTTAAGAGACCCTCCTATCTTGGCCTGGCACAGTGCTGGGATTACATGTGTGAGGTACTGTGCCCAACCCAGCATTGGTTCTTAGTACCTTTTTAGATAACACCCCTGGAAGTGCACACACATTTAAATTTTGTATGTTGCAACTTTGAGAGATTCAGCCCCTTCTCCAACCAAAAGAAATAAATAAAAGAAAGAAACAATGAAAAAAGATTATGTGTTGTAAAGAAATACTAGACTGCTTGTTTGCTGAGCTTTCCCAGCCTTCTCATCTAGTGACTCTCAGTAGAATGGGAGTGTAGGATATGGGTATCAGAATCTCCTGTGAAGTTTAACAAGTTATTTATTGTGCTTGTTGACCCCAGCTTCTCCTCTTTAGACCTATGCCGTCATCTAGTCTAACTGGCATTTCCCCCTCTCCATCACTGTGTTAGCCATGTTTTAATAGGTAATTTGGTTTCCAGAGAGGATTTACTCACCAGAAAGGGAGTGCCCTATTTGTCTGCAGATTCAGGTGAAATACCGGCAAGTGTAAAACAGTAAAATGTCATTTAACTAACTTCTCAGTTTTTGTAGTGCTTAACATAACTGAGGTAGTGGTAAATTATTGTTCTCAAATCGTACAGTTATAAGATTGACATTGGAACAGAGGTTGAAGACATTGCGTGAAGGAAATTCTGTCAAAGAGTGTGGCCCTGTAATCCAGCATATCATGCCCTTCACAGATAATATTCTCTCTGGGTGTGAATTCAGCAAAAGCTATTAAGGAGGTGATTTGGGGAAAGATAAATTGAAGTTTTGAGAACAGAATAGGACTTGATCTAATAGCAATACATTCTTTGTTTTTTCATAATAGTAACAGTATGTGAAGGCTTTAGTCTTCCTCAAAGAATAGAAGCCTGTTAGGATGCCATGTTAAACAAGTCAGTGAATTACAGAACTTAAAAATAATTTAGAGCCAGGTACAGTGGCTCATGCCTGTTATTCCAGCACTTTGGGAGGCTGAAGCAGACAGATCGCTTGAGCTCAGGAGTTCGAGACCAGCCTGGCCAACATGGCAAAATCTTATCTCTACCCCCAATACAAAAAATTAGCTGGGTATGGTGATATGTGCCTGTAGTGCCAGCTATTCGGGAGGCTGGGGTTGGAGGATCCCTTGAGCCTGAGAGGTGGACGTTTCAGTGAGCGGAGATTGCACTGCTGCACTCCAGCCTGGGTGACACAGCAAGACTGTCTAAGAAGCAAACAAACAACAACAACAAAAATAATTTAGTAGTGCAAATATTTCCTGCGGAAGTAGTGCACTGGACAGAACCTGAAACTGGAGTCAGATGAACTGACTCTGAATTCCAGCTTGTCTTTTTTTTACTTTTACCTTTTTAGGGAAACCACTTCACTTCTCTAATTATTGGTCTTCAATAGAGTAAGGATAATGGTGTCTGCGTTACACTTCATGATACTGTTGGGTGGATAAAATTTGATTTCCTAATATTGATTCTACCTTGCAGATTGTTAAGTTTTAATGCAACTGTAAGGAGGTCTGAACACTTCTTTGCTTGCTAATAAATTGGTATCATTAATTGGCCCACCTTTGTTCTAATGGCTATCTTTGGTGATTATGTGTCTGTAATACACTTTTTTCTGTAAGGCTGTGCTCTTAGAAATATGTTGTTGGCTGTATGTCTAGTAATTCCATAATCATTTGTTTAGTGCCTCATATGCCTTAGGTGTGAGGTATTGATGCAGGATTTTTCTTGGCCACTCTGCCAACCAGGACCTCCATGGCTGGTAATGTCCCCTTGCCCTGCACCCAGGCCTTGCTTAGCCCTGGGCCTGCCACTGAAGGCATCCTGCCTGTTTGGCCCGCCTGTGTTATGGCTTGTACCCACATTCGGTGGTTCCCAGGCTCTTGTACCATGTCCAAGAAAAATTAGGATATGCCAACATATTTGAAGGGTGAGGAGGGCAGAGAAGAATTTTATTGAGTGGCAGAGCAGCTCAGCAGAGAGGGGATGCGAGTGTGGTCTTCCACCCTTGCAGTTTGGTGTTTTTTTTTTTTTTTTCCTCAATGTGGCGGGTCTGGGGCTTTTATGGGCTCAGAATAGGGAAGTGTGTGCTGATTGGTTTGTGAGAATGCAAAAAAAAAAAAAAATTAAACCAGAGATTCCATTCAAAGGTTGGCATGACAGTGTAGAAAACCAATTAGGAAAGGGTAGGTATATGTAAAATAGGTGAAGGATGGGGATCAGTTGGAGGAAAGTGTGCCAAACAGGAAGACTTGTTCTCAATCCAGTCCGTGGATTTGACTTGTAGCTTGGCTTTCAGGCTTTAAACTGTCTTCAGGGTGGATGTCAGATTTCACCAGGGATCCACCCCTATCTGCCTAGGCATTTGACTGCCTCCTGTCACTCTCAATTTCCACCTCGGAAGAGGTACATCTAACTGCCTTTAGGTTAAAGATGATGACCAGTTTTAACTGCTTCCTACTGATAGGGGGCGCTGTTTTGGGAAAACGTCAGTCAGAACTCCTTCAGAGGCCTATCTAAGCCGTTGGTCAAGGCTCTGGTTGCGTGATTATGGAGTTTGATGGCCTGAAGGTGAGAAGAGACAAACCAGGTTATTAGAAGATATGTATCAAAACAAAACATGGGGTTAAGGGCAGCTCAAAAATCCTGAGGCTGCTGACATGCCCAGATAACTGGCGGCTATAGTTATGCCTGCTAAGACTTGGGTGCACGGGGCTTGGTTTGGTTAGCTGCTTTGGTCTTATATTCCAAAACAAAAAGAAACCGTGGGGTTATGGGCACCCCATTTATTCTCACCACCTGGCAGGATTTACAGGATAATTGCCCACAATTGGAATATTGATCCAGATTTTCACATTATCCATCCCTTTTGTTTCTTCTGAGCTGTGGCCAGAGATCAGTGATTGGTTCATAGAAATAATCAGGGTTAACCTAAAATGCAGACAAAACTTAATAACAAGTGTATGATAAGTTTTGAAACTTATTTATTTCTCTCCAGTCTTCATTTTGTTACAAACAAATCATGATAGGACTGAGTTGTTTGTAAAATAAATTTTAGTCTTATACTCGGCCTAGTCATTTACATAAAGTGCAGCAAGAATAATTATTTTCACATAAGCTTTTAAAATTGGCTCTGATGGAGCTCTGTTCCATATGGAATCTCAGATAAGACTTTTAAAATCTGAGCCCAGCCATGGGTTTGTACCTTCAAATACCTGGGAATTGAGTAAATTCCCCTCTTTTTGAGGTCTCAAAATAACTTGGGGCTCCTGGGCCTAGTAGAAAGTGGCATTCTTTATTCACCATAAGTTAGGAACCCTGTACAGGAACTGTGTAGACATGGCATGAGGCCAGTTTCCTCAAGGGGCTTTTATTGGCTCTGCACATCAAGCTTAATTCCTTAAAGGGAAGAATACCCTTCCAGTCAAAGCCTTGGTGAAACAACCAGTCTCTCCAGTTGTGCCTGGTTGCAAAAGAAAATGGATTCTTATTGCAACAACTATATTGCCATAAGGCAAGAATACTTACAAAGTTTCCAAATTCTGGAGAAACCAAGCAGAAAGAAACAATGTTCTCCCAACTTTGTTCATAGGAGTATACCTTACTCAATTGTTAAAAACTTTAGATAGCTCAAAAGAAAAGTTTCCTTGACTCTGAAAAATAAAACAAGGATCAGCAATGTTTTAAGCAAAAAAGTCAGAAAAGATTACTTAAGTTTTCTATTAGCTCTGTCCATTCAGTTTACTCTTGTTCTGCTTGACATTCATGAACATTTCATCTCTTCATGAGTCCTGAATGGTTTCCCTTTATTCCAATGCCACAATTGCCAAAGATATCAGAAACCTGCATTTAAGACTGCCTGTCAAAGTCCTATGGCTGATTATAAACCCATCTTTTGAAGAGGATCAAGACGATTGTCTGTGAATGACAAAATGTCCAGGGTAGTTACAGTCAAAAACACAATTGACAAAAAGATTTATTTCTGTGATTTACAATAACAACATAATAACCTTAATTATGATTGAGCACCAGCATGATGCCATAAGTGGAAAATTTCACGGATAAGTACTGAACACAAACTTTGTTTCATGCACAAAATTACTAAAAATGTTGTATAAAATTACCTTAGGTTATATGTAGTTAGGCTGGTGCGAAAGTAATTGCAGTTTTTGCCAAGGATAAGGTGTATAAGAAACATAAATGAATTTTATGTTTAAACTTGGGTCTCATTCCCAAGTTATTTCATTATGTATATGCAATACTACAAAATCCAAAAAAAAAAAAAAAATAGGAAACACTTCTAGTCCCAAGCATTTTGGATAAGAGATACTCAGCTTTGAAACGTATTTATCAGTGGGTGCAGTGTCTCATGCCTGTAATCCCAGCACGTTGGGAGGCCAGGGCAGGAGGATTGCTTGAACCCAGAAACTCAAACCAGCTTGGACAACACAGTGAAACTGTGTCTCTATAGAAAATTAAAAAATTAGTGGGCATGGTGGTGTGTGTCTGTAGTTTCAGCGATTTGGGAGGCTGAGGCAGTAAGATTACTTGAGCCCAGGAGTTTCAGGCTGCAGTGAGCTATGATTGTCCTACTGCACACCAGCCTGGATGATAGGGTGAGATACTATCTCAAAAAAAAAAAAAAAAAAAAAATTATCAGGCTTTCTCACAGAAAGTGAAGAAACATTTTAATTTTGGAATTTGTAATGCTTTTTTAATTCATCTGTAACCAGCTTTTGGTAAAAATAGGTATCCCCTTGAGACACACTTAACTTTTCTTTCTTCAGTGTATGCGAGACTCTTGGATGTTAATGGTACTGTAACTTTTCTTATATAACTTATTTAAAATAAGTAATATTAGAGTATTTTTGATTTAGAATTTAGTAGGAACTAACAAGAATGGTGAGAACTAGTAAGAACACTTTCAATCCATATATAAAAATTATAGAAAAAAGGACATTAAAAAAAACCTTATAATCTTACAAGTGATTTTATTTAATTTTTTTCCATAACTTTAAAGTTCAGGAGTACATGTGCAGAATGTGCAGGTTTGTATCATGGTGGTTTGCTGCATAGATCATCCCATCACCTTTACCAGGGTTTTTTAAAAATTCTTTTTGTAAGGGCAATTGGTTCTCTCATTCTGCTGAGATGCATTAGGATCTGAGGAGGGAGATTGCCAGGAGAGTATGGCACTGTGTATACGGCACTGTGGGTCCTATAACCCCTGCCTCTTTCAACCATAGTGGGTCCAATGTTATATTTTATATATTGGTGATAATGTAAATTTTTTCTTTAATCATTTTTATGTTTAAAAATATATAAGATTTAATCAGATAACTAGTCCCTCAAATGTTCCCTAATTTTGATGACTAAATTACAGAGTCCCAGAGTACCTGACTTTACTTTAGCACTGTTCAGTTAAATCATACTGCCTCCATGTGGCTTTAGGAATATTAAAAATCTTAGCAAACCATTTAAAATAATGAACATTGAAGACTGTGTATCAATCAGGCATCAAGAAGATTTCATTGACAATATCACTATGAAGATGTGTATTTAAATGAAAGTGATTTGACATTGGTAATTTTTATATATGTTTTCTTTGAGTACTGAAAATGTTCATAACTGAAACTAGAATAAATTTTTTGTAATTTTCAGAGGTTGAACTCTGCCCTTGAACTCTTAAAACCTGTTAAAGACATTTCCTAGAGAATAGAATGTGCTTCATTCATTTCTTATATGTAGTATAAGATAAATAGACTGAATAACTGCAGAAAAAGGTTTTTATGTTTGACTTTCTGCCTGAATTTTTATTAAATACATTTGGTAAATAAATACACAATTTTTCTGTAAAGTTTTTATAGAACTTTTGTTTGTCCGTTGGCATTAGAAAGTTCCCTTAGTGCCTGACTTTTTGTTTAACAATGAAATTAAAACCAGTGTGATTTAGTATGATTTGTAATATCATTTCATGAAACAAACAATTATGTTGTTGTGAAACAGACAGAAGGGCTGTTTTATTTATTTTTTGTTCAATTTTTATTTGGTCAGAATTGTTCTGTACTTTTTGGCAAGATGAATTAGGGTTCTTTATTATGAAATTTAGGTTTTCTAGGCACAAACATAGACTAGTAAGGAACTGTACCACTCTTGCCAATAACAAGTAACAGTGGGGAAATAGTAATTTAAAAAATTTAATTACTGACCACTAAGAATATTTAATGACAACGAAATGAATGATTTTATAGAATTTATTTAGATGCAGCTAATTTTAGGGCACAGAAAAATTAGTTCAACACAATTTAACTTTTTAAAAAATTATCAGTATATTTCTCAATTCCTGATAATTCTTTATTTATAGGATTCTAATAAATGATAAAGTGATTATTAAGTCAAATTGAAGTTTAATATCTTCCTTTTAAAATTATTTGCAGGAGAGGGCTGCTCACAATTTATATGGCCAACTTGGTAAGTATTTTTTTTTAACCTTTGATGTTTTCCCATGAGCTATATTTTTTTAAAATCATGGTTCTTAAAAAATGTAAAAAAGGAAAGCCACTTGTATTTGAGAATAATCTTCTTTGTTTTAATGGATAGACCTAAATGTTCAAAAAAGCCTTGATACCATCTGGTTTGTTCCTGTTATATAGGATTGAATTTCACTTATTTTAGAAGGAAATCACTGTCTTGTGCCCTTCATTACCTTTTTTTTTGTTTAAGTATCTTCATCTTTGATAGGCTATACATCTATATGTATATATCTATTTCTTTATATCTATGTATATATTTCATATTCTGCCTCTGTTGCTATTTCTTATGGGAAATATGATTTAAAGATGGGTTTTTATGATGTATGTTCTTCTTGGACATTAAAACAATATTGATACTATCTCCAAACACTCAATGCATTTAATAATATAATTAGCTAGGCTTCCAAATTTCTAAGTTTACATAAAGTTAATGAAATTTTATATTTTTTAAATACATAATCAAGGTTATATAAATTTTATTGCCAAGAAAAACATTTGCATTAAAATATTTTAAGGTTATTTAATAGACTTGATAGGCAACATTAAAAAATTTAACTAGGGAAGATTAATAATTATTTATTTACTTGATGTTAAGTTCCTGAATTCTGTAACAAGACAGTATATTTCAGAGTTATATTTAGCAATTCATTTTAGTTATAAAATATTTACTTTTTGCTCTGTGCTTTTGTGTTTCTGTGCTAGATGGTGGTAACAAGAGATAGCTTTTGTATTCATGGAGTTTTACTCTCTAGTGGGTGTAGTCACCGTAGAAATAATAATGTATGAAAAGGACTGAAAGATGATTTATAGGGTCCTGTGGAAATCATATAGCACCAAACTATTCTGGATGTGTGGGGTTGGGTCAGAGAAAAGTGGGTGGAACCCTTTTTTAGTCATAGACCTCTTTGAGAATCCGATGACAGATATGGATATTCTGCACAGAAAACTGCTCATGTAAGGAGCAATTCCCAAATTTTCATTTCAGAGTGTTTATGAACCACCAGTTAAGAAAGCTTAGGGTATGCCATCAGGTAAATTTATTTAAAAATACTCCAGGAAAATTAGGAGTTCCAATCTCTTTTAATTATAATGAAATAGAAATTTCGGGACAGCAGGAGAGCAGGATTTCTTTTTGGCATATTCTTCTGGAAAGAGTTCTTACTAGAATGTAAGCTCCGGAACATTTAGTTAGAGTCTGTCATGTAGTAGAAATTTGATAAATACTTGTTGAATTAATAACAATCTTGCTGGGGATAGATTCTAGATTTACAGTTATTTAAAGATAATAATCCTTTGTCTTTGTTCTCTATAGATACTTTTTGGAGTCTGTTGTCAGCCTGTTTTTACTTTTTAGGTAATTTCTCTATTTTCTCAATTGTTTTGAAGATTTACTTTTGAAGAATTTATTTTTGGCATATTGGGTTTACTCTAGGATATAGATTTATTTTTATTTAGTTTTATCAGAACTCAGCTTTTGTAGTCCAAGAATTAATAGTTAGTTCTGGAATTAAATTCTTATCCAACCTCTCTTTGAATCTTGCTTTTCTGCATTCTCTATATTTTATTATTTTGGAACAAACTTTGAGATGCATGTTAAACGTTCTCATGTTCCTCTTCGTGTTTTCTTAATTGCTCTTCAATCTTTTCCTACTTTTTCATCTGTTTGTGCTGAATTCTGGTTATCTTTTCAGATTTGTCTTCAAGTTAACTCATCTGTTTACCTGTTTTTTTTTTTAATTTTAATTTTTGGTCTTATTGTGTTGCCCAGGCTGGAGTAAAGTGGTATGATCACGGCTCCCTGCAGCTTGAACTCCTGGGCTCAAGCAGTCCTCCTACTCAGCCTCCCAAGTAGCTGGGACCGTAGGCATGTACCACCATGCCCAGCTATTACTTTTTACTTTTTATTTTTGTAGCGATAGGATCTCATTATGTTGCCTACACTGGTCTTAAAGTCCTGGGCTCCAGTGATTCTCTTGCCTTGGCCTCCCAAAGTGCTGTGATTATAGGCAAGAGCCACTGTGCCCAGCCAGTTTACCTGTTTTTAATGCTTAACCTGTCCAGTAAAAATTCAGTTTGAGTGATGATATTTTAATTTTAAAAAGGTAATAAACACCAGACATAACAAAATTCAGAAAATTGCATAATATTTTAATTAAATAATCGTCTAACGTACCTCCACAATACTTTTTTCCATCCTATATTGGTTATAAACTCCATTCATTTCTTCATATGATTTTATAGTATTATTTTTTTTTTTGAAAAAATTGTTATTGAAGACCATACTAAATTTATACAAAGAATTTCCATCATGATCTTTCACTTATTTCTATAATAATAGACTCTGGGTTTTTAATTGGTCATGAAAATTTGATTGGTTTCCTGTCACCAGCATTAGTTGGAGACTACCTGGAATATTTAAATGTCAGTGTAAACTTTGCTTCCCAAAAGCCAAATTACATATGGCTGGACTTCCTTTTTAGTTCCTATATAATACTTTTCTGAAACCCTCACTTTATAGGTTCTTATTATTTGTGTCTCATTTTCTTCTTACAGCCTAGGACCAAATCTGTGTTTGATATATTTCACATTTTGTGAATAATTTCTCAGTAATTTAGAGATCTTGGAATCACTTCTTGCTGTTACTGGCAGATTCCAGATCTGGAGCACCTCATTACTTCTTTTCCTTTTTTTTCTTTCTATAATACTTCCTTCAATTCCCTCCATGCAATCTTTCCTCTGGCTCATTAGAAATTACAGTATAGGCTGAGTATGGTAGTATGGGCCTGAAGTCCCAGCTACTTGGGAGGCTGAGGTGGGAGGATTGTTTAAGGGCAGTTAGTCCAAGACCAATGTAGGCAATATAATGAGACCACCCTGTCCCTTTTTGCAGTGAAGTCTGACTTGATTCATCTTGTATCTTTCTGAGCACTCAATAAATCTGCAACCAGAACCTCAAGTGACTTACAGTTGCTCCCAGTTGCCTGAATTTTTTCTTCCATTATTTTCTTAATGTCCTTGAAACTGAATCCCATTGGTATAGCTTCTTGAATCATAAGATTTTGAAAGATGGTGTAATCTGTTCCTCTGGTTAGTAGTGATATTTTTTTGAGCACTTCTCACCAGAGATTCCTCAAGTGAATGGGTTAAATGAATGTTACTTAGATATTCTTGTTCCTTCTCCTGTAATAGATATTTATGCCTTGGATACCACTTAGGATGCTGTTCTCAGAGGTGTTCATTGGGCTTCCAATCAGTTAGCCCTCCTCCACAGCAAAAGCATTTTACTTTATCACCTTAATCTAAAGCATAAAATTCAGCTCTTGCAAGCTGCTGCCTGTTAACTTGAGTACATCCACATTTGGAAATTATAGATTCATATGCAATTATAAAAAATAACATAGAGATCTCATGTTCTCTTTAGCCAGTTTCCCCCAATAGTAGCGTCTCGCAAAACTATAATATAATATGAAAACCAGGATATTTGATTGATACAGTCAAGATACAGAACATGTCCATCACCATAAGGATTCCTCATGCTGCTGTTTTATAGCCACACCCACTTCTCTCTTGTTCTCACGCCTTCTTAACCCCCATTCATGGTTTTTAGTTATTATGAATAAAGCTGCTATAAACATTCATCTACAGGTTTTCATGTTTTTATTGGTCTGGGATAAATGTCTATTAATGCAGCTGCTGGGTTTATATTATGGCTACATGTTTAGTTTCTGAAGAAACTGTCAACTGTATTCCTGAGTGGTGGCTGTACCATTTTGTTAGGGTTTGCAATCTGGAAGAAACCTTTGAATTTCTAGGTCTTTAAAATGGAAAACATTTTTTTTGGGGGGGGTGCATTTATCTGTAAATTTTAGTATTAGAAAAGTTTCTGGGGAAAATACAAACTATGAATTGGTGGTTTTTGCCAGTTGGTTGTAAACACCCATTCATTCAAAATGTTAATGAGATTGAAGACTTGACACATAGATTTTGACTATGTCTAAGGGAAAGTGAATTTGAACATGATCATAATATTTTCTGGGTACTAATAATAATCTGATATGCTTCATCTTCCTTTTTATCTAAGCAGAGCCATTTATTTATTACTACATAACTTTTACTACATGAAGAGGGTGCTTGGTTCAGAACAGGTAGGGATTTAAACATTCAGGGAGAACTGAATTCAATCTAAAGAAATAACTTTTTCTTACAACTTGATTATATTGCTTATGAGACTTAAGTTGAAATTGTTGGCTTATAACATCCAACAGTAAAATTTCTAAATGTTGGGAGGTTTTATTTAAACCAAATATTTACTATTTTTTGGTGTGTGTTTCTGATTTGAAAAATAAAGAGGAAAGTAAAAATTACCTGTGATTTTACCATTTAGTGATTATTAACATTTAACTATTATTTTTTATCCCTTTTTCTCCAAAGTAGAGACATAAATATGTAAACATGTGTATATATATATATAATTTTAGATAATCATTTTTTTAAAAAATTGGGGGCATATTGTTTATTGTTTTATGACATAAATTTTGATTGCTGTGACATATATTTTTTATTGCTAATAAGAGTAATAATGATTTTGGGCAGAGGATTTAATCCCACATTTCCATTTGCGTCTTAGCTATATCCTCCTTACAGTGGGTTGGTTTTATACATACACACATGCATATAGCCCCACTGAAATTGTTGGGAGATGATGAAATAATAGTTATTTGGTTAGTAATAATATTTTGTTAGTTTTGGCTGTGGCAATTATCCATTTCTTAATTATTTTTATTAGAAAGTTTCATAGACATTGCCATGTCTTTGAGTGAATACGTGATAGAAGAATATATAGAACTAATTTCATATTGTCTTACTTATCTTTATCTTCATTTTCAGCAGTGAACATTTATTTAGCACAAAGAGATATGTTAGGTATTGGTACACAGGCCATTATTCTGCCCTTGCCCTTGATTTAGTTGAAGAAACAAGGTATATTTACATATGGATTTTAAATAAATGGATAATTAGCATTCCAAGATAGTATATTCATGAGAAATATGTGATTAGGTCATTTAGAACTTTAAGAAAGAGAGAGCGGTGGCGCATACCTGTAATCCCAGCACTTTCGGAGGCCAAGGCAGGCGGATCACCTGAGGTCAGGAGTTTGAGACCAGCCTGACCAACATGGTAAAACCCTGTCTCTACTAAAAATACAAAAATTAGACAGGTGTGGTGGCGTGCACCTGTAATCCTAGCTACTAGGGAGGCAGAGGCAGGAAAATTGCTTGAACTCAGGAAGCGGAGGTTGCAGCGAGTCAAGATCATGCCACTGTGCTACAGCCTGGGCAACAGCAAGACTCTGTCTCAAAAAAAGAAAAAAAAAGAACTTTAAGAAAGAGAGCTATCAGATAGAAGTAAGTTTTCCTAAGTTGCAATTATTAGACCACTAGTTTATAGCCTTAATGATTAGCACTTAAAAACATACAAATTGAAGGCAGTTGTATTAATACCCATCTGAAAATGTTGCTTTCTTGTTATGTGTTAGTTAGCATGTATTAGAATGAAAAGTACCCAATTAAAAAAAAATAGTAGTTTTCTAGATTTTAAAAATTGATAGCAGATTAGTTATTAAAGGTCAAAATGAATGAAATGTGTATAGAAAGAAGCATAAAGAGTTAAATATTTTCCCTGGCTAAGATATGTCTATAAAATTATGGAAAAATTTTCCTGGGCTATTATGCCAGAACCAATTACCTATAAGAACACCTGCTGTTAGGATTCAACTTTGCCACAGTGTGATTTAAAAGGGAACACATAAGCAAAATTTGCATTTACATGATTTTCCTTTATTATATTAGTTGTGACAATGACTAAGGTTTACAGTCTTTAAAAATTTATCGTATGCTGCTAACAGTTATATAAAATTGGATGTTGAGTATAATTAGTTCACTTACATTTAACTGTAAGAAAAAAATTTGAGACATTTAAAAATCCTTCTGTTTAAATCCTTTTGAAAATTTCTCTGTAATTGTATTTATGCCACCAAACATTTTAACAGTGTATACATTTTAAAATTGTAAACATACATCTACTGGGTTTGCCTTTAGGGTTTGCTTTTTAATGTTAAACATGCAATGTCTTGTATTAAAACATCTATATTTAATTTTTTAAATGTAAGGTTTGAAAATGGTGGTTTTCAAACCTTACACGGAGCACGGGGGCTCACGCCTGTAATCCCAGCACTTTGGGAGGCTGAGGGGGTCAGATCACCTGAGATTGGGAGTTCGAGACCAGTCTGAGGAACATGGAGAAACCTCGTCTCTACTAAAAATACAAAATTAGCTGGGCGTGGTGGTGCTTGCCTGTAATCCCAGCTACTTGGAAGGCTGAGGGGGGGAGAATTGCTTGAACCAGGACTCGGATGTTGTGATGAGTTGAGATTGCGCTGTTGCACTCCAGCCTGGGTAACAAGAGCAAAACTCTTGTCTCAAAAAAAGAAAAAAAAAAAAAAAAAAAGAAAGAAAATCGTGATTCTTATGTTTTCTTCTAAGGCTACTTCAATTTAATTGGATTTAGCAGGTATTTATTATGTATATCAGTGCTGTGCTGGGCACATGAGGATACAAAGGAAATACAAAATGGATTGTAAACTAGTTGGATAAATTTGACAGATGAAAGAAATAAAATGAGAGTGTTAAATTTAAAAAACAATTATAAACACTCTCAGATTGCTCCTCTAAGCCTTCTCTAGGTAGCACATGGCATCAACCATCCATCTATTTTTTTTCAGGCCAGAAACTTAGGATTTTTAATTCTTTTCTTCTCTTTATATTTCTAATCCAATTTGGAACATTTTATTCTGCTTCTAACACGTATTCTGAATCTTTAAATGTCTTTCAGCTCCATTATTGTAATGATAGTCTAAGCCCTGACGTCTCTTGCCTGAGTTATCTCAGTGCCTAACTGGTCTATGTCTTGCCAGTCTTGTCTGTGTAATATGTCTTCTACACACTATTCAGAGCCATTAGAAATACAAATTTAGAGTATGTTGAGCCTTTGCCTAAGTCTTAGAAAAGCCTTTCCTTCCCACTGCAACCCAAATAAAACCAAAAGCCTTACTGCTACTTACAGGGCTCTGTATCATAACCTCTACCCCTCTGACCTCACTCTTCTTGTTCCTTACTCTGGCTTTCTGTCTGTTGAGCAACCAAAGCCTGTTATTTTGTTACATCCTTAGCACTTGCTTTTCTTTTTGCTTGGAAATATTTTTCCCTGGATTTTTCTTGGCTAGCGTCTTCTTATTTACCTCTCAGATCAGTGTCAACTTCTGAGGGAGCCCTTCCTTACTATATTAGAGATGTTTTTCCTCATCTCTCTAACTCGTGATCTTATTTTATCTTTTTATAGCATGTGTAAATACTGAAGTTTCTTATTTGTTACAATTTTTTTTTCTGTCACTATATATAAGCTGCTGGAGGGCAAGGTCCCTAGCTTGGTCATTGACATATCCACCGTACCCACCAACAGTGCTTAGCATATAATATATACTCGATAAATAATTAGTGAATGAATGTAGCTTGGGAGCAAATACTCCTAAAATGACAAAGAGGAGAGAGAATGATCCTATGATCCTTTTTCTTCTAACTTGGTGACTCTAATATCCATTCTTACTCTTTTTCCCCTTCCATTCGCCCCAAGACCCAAGATCTTTAAGCCAACCAAATGATCTTTTTTTCTCCCCACAGGAAGGTAAGCAAATGAGTAAGTGGACCTGACCTCTGCTGAATTCCTGAACTAGTAGATTCCTTCCTTGGAAGCTTTCTAGAACTACCAGAATTGGGAATGATATTCTTCTCTCTGTTCTTACTTTGATTCTTTTAATCACATTGAGAAATGTAAGTTTTTGGTACTCAGTATAGCATTGAGTAATGTTGAGCTCTTATCTGTGCTTTGTAGATGGTGAATTACTTTGCTATCCAAGATGAATAGGTTACTTAAAGTTTCCATGGTTCGTTTGATCACAAATGCAGGCAGAGAGAATTTTCTAGAGACTTGCTAAGCTTGTGCGCATGAAAAGGGACATTATTAAAGACCAGCAATAATTTCTTAAATTGAGTGTTAGTGGAAACATTTTTTTTTCTCACTTGAGGCAGTTTCTATGATGATAGCCACAACTTTTAAAAATAATTATAGATAACATTAAGAGGGGAACATGCTTAACTTTTAGAGACCTCCCACAAGAATTTATGAATATTACATGGTATATTATCTTACTATATATAAAGAGGTCTAATCTATCTTCTGGAAAAGGGACCCAGAGAGTTTTGCAGTAACTTGTTAAAGAATAGTGGCACAGTTTGTTGACTTCATTTATTACCAGGAGTAACAAGACTTGTCAAGTGATGTTAAAGAATCCATGACAGTGAGGGATTTTCCAAAGGGTCTTTTTTAAACTAAGATGAAGCTTAACGACATTGTCTAAAGAAAGTGTCTTTTTCATGTTTAGCACTGAAGAGCTAGGCCCTGAAGGGTGTTGTATTTTTGTTCTTAACAATTTCTCTTTTGTATTACAAATTGGGTGAAAAATATAAAACTACTTTAAGGAGCTAGTTCACAAACTTGATCTTTTTTAGAAGCACTGGGGTAGCTTTTAATCACACAAATTCTGAGGCCCAACCCCAGATGTACTGAGTCAGAATCCTTTGACACTTAGGACTATCTCTCCCTCTCTGTCATTGTCTCCGTTCTTCCCATTTCTTCTCCTTCCCTCCTTCTCTCCGCTTCTCTGCCACTAAATCTTTTCAAGCAATTCTGATGGAAATTTGCTACCTGCTATTTGAGAATTACTGCTTCAAGAGAATCCTCTTGAAGCCTTATTTGGAAAGAAAGTGAATAAATTTTGTGGTCATTAAGAAGGAGGCAGTTGACGTTAAAAGATATTCCCTGTAAGACTTGTTCTAAGGAGGCTTATTGAGAGGTTTATGACCAGTTAATATTAATATTTTTAAATAAACTATGATGTCACATTCTGTTTTTTATCATAACAGAATTTTAGATTTACCTTGTCTTCTTGGATTCTGTTTCTACATTTCTCAAATAACTAATAGTTGTAATAAATTATTAGATGATTTAATAATGTGCTTTCAAGATATAACCACATTATTGTATTTACTTTTAATTTGACACCATGGTTTCAAGACCTATGCATATTGTCTTATATACTTATAGTACATTGCAATACATGTTTGTCCCCTCTAAAACTCATAAACTTGAAACTTTATTTGGAAAGAAAGTGAATAAAATTAGTGTCCAAAATTTTGTGTTCAGAATCTTGTGCTTGAAATCTAATTGCCATTGTAATGGTATTAAGAGGTAGAACCTTTAAGAGATGTTTAGGTTATGAAGACCCCACCTTTGGGAATGGACTAATGATGGTTTGGTGGGAGTGAGTTCATTATGATGAAAGTGAGTTTGCTCCTTCTTATTCTGTCTCCATCTTTCTTCGCCCTCTGCCATGTGATACCTTCTGCCATGTTATGACATAGCAAGAAGTCTTTTGCCAAATGCTGCCACCTTGATATTTGACTTTTTAGTCTCTAGAACTCTGAGCCGGTAGATTTCTGTTCAGTATCAGAACTGTGAGCCCATAATTTCTGTCCACTGATCAATTACCCAGTCTCAGATATTCTGTTATGGCAGCACAAAATGGACTAAGAGGGCGTAGTTCCTCATTAGTGTGAGTGGGAATGAGAGTTCAGTTTTCTAGGTGGTCTCTATTGATACCCTTGGAGGTAGGAGAAAGTAGAGGCCGTTACCAGCTGGTGGGGATGAAAGTCCTTGGAGGTAGGAGAAAGCAGAGGTGTTGTTACCAGATGGTAGGGATGACAGTCCCAGCTGCCTAATTGGTCTTCTCTGATGTATCGTATTGTGGATTTTTTTTTGAGACAGGGTCTTGCTCTGTCATCCAGGCTGTCGTGCAGTGGTGCTATCTTGGTTCACTGCAACCTCCGCCTCCCAGGCTCAAATGATTCTTGTACCTCAGCCTTCTGAGTAGCTGGGACTTCAGGTGAGTGTCACCATGCCCGGCTTTTTTTCTTTTTTTTTTTGAGATAGAGCCTAGCTGTGTTGCCAGGCAGAGCTCACTGCAACCTCTGCCTCCTGAGTTCAAATGATTCTCCTGCCTTAGCCTCCTGAGTAGCTGGGATTACAGGTACATGCCACCACATCTGGCTAATTTTTGTATTTTTAGTAGAGGTGGGGTTTCACAATGTTGACCAGGATGGCCTCGATCTTTTAACCTCTTGATCCGCCCACCTCAGCCTCCCAAAGTGTTGGAATTACAGGCGTGAGCCACCTTGCCCATCCATTTTTTTTTTTTTTTTTTTCTAAAGGATTGGTGTTTTACCATGTTGGCCAGGCTGGCTTTGAATTCCTGGCCTCTAGTGATCTACCTGCCTTGGCCTCCCAAAGTGCTGGGATTCCAGGTGCGAGCCATGGTGCCTGGCCCCATTGGGGAATTTGAGGTGCCTTGTTACAGTCTCATGAAGATGAAAGTCTAGGTTTTCTTCCTGGCCCTTGCAAGTGGATGGTGGAGCGACAGCTATTATTTTTTTCCTGTGGTAGCTGGCTGGAATAGAACAGTTATTGTCAAAAAGTTTCTGTTTCGATAGGCTGCCCTTCTGGTCATTTAGTAAGACAGAGCAGGTTTTTGTCTGAGCCTATTAGCATTTCTGGGTTGCCAGCTTCTTCAGAGCCATAACTGGGATGTATGAGGCAAAAGGCAAGACTCTGTCTTAAAAAAAAAAAAAAAGGAAGTCAGAGGCTCCAAGAATGTAGATATTATTTGAAAATATTGATTAAGGAAGTGGAAAATTCAGTGATGTACTAAAACCATGTTTCTTCCAACAATGAGAAAAGAAAAAGTTACAGTCTCCATAAAAAACAAAAAGCTATACAAGAAAGTGATAGACCAAATATGAAACAGTAGGACATGATTTTGAACAACTGATGGAGAATTGACCTTAACTTTTGGAAAACACTTATAGAGCAGTACAGTTTTAGTTCCTGTCATTACATTGATATTCAATTAAATGATTCCCATCACAGTAATTGATTATGGACTTTATATATTTAGTACTTTAAACATTTATTCATTTTTAACTTTTGGGTTTTCTTAACTCATTGAGCTGTATATGTTAGAAAAATGGACTGCTTTATTAACAGTTAAGCTGCTTTTCTATGTGTTATCAAACCATTGTAAACATGGTGGCCGAAAGAACATAGTATTGGCACTGCCTGAGAACTGGGGAGCATAGATGTATAGGGCTTGGAAATAATTGTACACACTAGTTAACCAAGGATGCAGAACCTGTAATAGCATGCTTCTTTTATAACAAAGGGCTTTGACAGACAAGTTAGTCTTGCAAGTAGCTAGGAAAACAGAAGTCTAGAATAGACGGCTGACCATATTCCAGTATATTCATGCATAGTTACCATTACTGATTATCTTTGAACCTAAATGAAAGCAATATATACAAAGAGTTTTGGAGGAATGTTGAATGTTGAACTATGTGAGAGAAGCTCTGGTCAAAGATGGGGGATGATTAAGCATTTAGTAGTATAATGCATAGAGTAGATTTAAAATAATTACATCAAAGAAATTTATTTAATTTTATTTAAGAAATTCGTGTAGGCCAGACCTTAAGAAACATCTCTGTGCTGTCCATTATTTTTTTAAAAAACTATGTCATAATGCTCAAATCCTATAGCATATTATTAATATCTCTTTAATAATTAAACCTACATTCTAGATCATTTTAGTTTATAAGCATTTTGTCTCTGCATTGGAAATGACTATGGTGAATTTAATCTTAAAATATCTCTATCCTTATATTTCAAGTAGAGCATTTAAAAAAGTAAAATAAAGTGATTTTATTTGGCATCAGAGCTATGATTTACCCCTACCCCACCTAATACCAGACCCTCTTTAAGTAAATACTTTTGTAGTTACCTTGCCTTTTATACTTCTGCGGCTGAGCTGTGTTTACATTGAATTTGCAACCTTTGAGGTTTATAAATTGTTCAGTTTAATGGTTTAATCGGCATTGACTTTTCTATTAGTTTTTATATCTAGTTGATTTTAAATAGCTAAATTTAGAAATATTTACTCTTGACTAGAATATTCATGATTCAACTTTATTTAGAGAGTATTTATATGAGGCCAGCCGCGGTGGCTCAAGCCTGTAATCCCAGCACTTTGGGAGGCCGAGGTGGGTGGATCACGAGGTCAAGAGATCGAGACCATCCTGGTCAACACGGTGAAACCCCGTCTCTACTAAAAATACAAAACATTAGCTGGGCATGGTGGCGCGTGCCTGTAATCCCAGCTACGCAGGAAGCTGAGGCAAGAGAATTGCGTGAACCCAGGAGGCGGAGGTTGCGGTGAGCCGAGATTGCGCCATTGCACTCCAGCCTGGGTAACGAGAGCGAAACTCCGTCCCAAAAAAAAAAAAAGAGAGAGTATTTATATGAGAATTTTACTTATAACATCAACATTTTTCTTTTTAAATGAAAAGTAAGTTTAATACACATAGTATTTTGAATTTAATATCACAAAGAGGAAAAGTAAATCCTGTGATATTTAAATTCATTATTGGGCTGATCATGTTTGAACCTCAATCCAAGAAGATCTTAGGGAAACCTGTAGCATAGTCTTAGAAATTTATTAAACATTAAATTGATTTATATAGTATTTAGTTTATTTAACCTATCAGTGAAATAAAAATATTAATGTATTTTTAAGATTATAGATTAATGGTAAATTTTAGTTACATTACCAAATCATAGGATTAAAAAATAGATTTATAGAATAATTTTTCATTTGTTTCTCTTGAAGAATGTAAATTAACATTCATTCTGTTACTGCTTTATAGTTTCTACCTCATTTTGACCGATGATATGTGTATATATGATATTTAAGTATTTACTAATGTGCCATAAGTGCATGTATTGCCATAGTTTCTAGATCTGGAATTGACAATTTATCTGAATAATTGTTAGCCTTTATAAACACAGTTTTATTGTGCCTAAGACAAGAAAGCAATGATATTGAAAGCCTATGCTTTCCAACATATGGCTTCAATTTGAATTTCAATAAGAATGTGGAAGTCATTACCCTGACATCTGAAACTGAGGTGGCAATAAAAAATTATCACTAACAGGACAGCAGACACAATTTATTTTGTGTTTATTACTGGGTGGCCCACTTGAAACTTTTCAGAAACTTAATTGATTCCAGATATTAGAAAATTAAAATTAAATTATGATATTTATTTTTGATGCATTTAAATTAGCTGTTTTAATAGGATTGGTATAAATTGGTGATCAGTATCTATTAAGATTTATAGCATATATGTATACACACACACACACGCACACACACACACATATACTGTACACACACACATAGTATAGGCATACCTCAAAGATATCATGGGTTTGAATCTAAACCACTGCAATGAAGTGAATACTGCAGTAAAATGAGTCACATGAGTTATTTTTTTGCTTTTCCAGTGCATATAAAAATGTTTGCATTATACTGCTGTGTCTTATGTGCAAATAATAATAATTATTATTATTTTTTGAGATGGAGTCTCACTCCTGTTGTCCAGGCTGGAGTGCAGTGGCGTGATCTCGGCTCACTGCAACCTCCACCTCCTGGGTTCAAGCAATTCTCCTGCCTCAGCCTCTTGAGTAGCTAGAAGTACAGGCATGTGGTACCATGCCTGGCTAATTTTTGTATTTTTAGTGGAGACGGGGTTTAGCCATGTTGGTCAGGCTGGTCTCAAACTCCTGACATCGTGATCTGCCTGCCTCAGCCTCCTAATGTGCTTGGACTTCAGAAATGAGTCACTGTGCCCCGCCAAAGCATTATGTTTTAAACAAAGTACACACTTTAATTAAAAAATATAGCTAAAAGTTGATAATGATCATCTGAGCCTTCAGCAAGTGATAATGTTTGGAAGGCCTTGCTCCAGTGTTGATGATTGCTAATTAGGGTGGTGGTTGCTGAAGGTTGGCCAACAGTGAAGTTTGGCAAACAATAAAGTTTGCCATATTGATTGACTCTGACTCTTTGTTGAAAGATCTCTCTGTAGCATGCAATGATGTTTGATAGCATTTCAAGCATAGTACAATTTCTTTTAAAATTGGAGTCAATTCTCTAAAGTGATGCTACTGCTTTCTCAATTAAGTTTATGTAATACTCAATTCTTTGTTGTCACTTCAATAATGTCCATAGCATCATCACCAGGAGTAAATTTCATTTCAAGAAACCTCTTTTTTGCTCATCCATAAGAAAAACACAGAAGTCCTCATCTGTTCAGGTTTTATCATGAGATTTGAGGCATTCAGTCACATCTTCCAGCTTCAGTTCTATTCTAGTTCTGTTTCTCTTTCTACCGCATTTGCAGTTACTTCCTTCACTGAAGTCTTGAACCCCTCAAAGTCACCTATGAGGGTGAGAATCAACATCTTCGAAACTCCTGTTAATGTGGATATTTAGACCTCCTGCCATGAATCACTAATGTCCTTAGTGGCATCTAGAATGATGAATCATTTCCAGAAGGTTTGCAATTTACTTTGCTCTGATCTGTCAGAGGAATTACTCTCTGTGGCAACTATAGCTTTTTGAAATAGTTGTAAGTAATAAGATTGGCAAGTTTAAACTGCTCCTTGATCCATGGGCTGCAGAATGGATTTTATATTAGCAGGCATGAGAACAACATTAATCTTCTTGTACATCCGAGTTCTTGGGTAACCTTGTTTGCTGTCAATGAGTAGTAATATTTTGAAAGAAATCTTTTTTTTTTTTCTGAGTAGCAGGTCTCAACAGGGGGCTTAAAATATTCAGTAAAACATGCTATAATCAGATGTGTGCTTTGATGTTCCATTTATAGAACATGGGCACAGTAGATTTAGCTTAATTCTTAAGGGCCTTAGTATCGTCAGAATGGTAAATGATCACTGGCTTCAACTTAAAGCTACCAGTTGTATGGAAAGTCAGTCTGTTCTCTGAAGCTTTGAAGCCAGGCATTGAGTTCTTCTCTCTAGCTACGAAAGTCCTAGATGACATCTTCTTCCAGTATAAGGCAGCTTCGTCTAAAATTTGTTGTTTAGCCACCTTCATCAACAGTCTTGGCTAGGTCTTCTGGAGAACTTCCTGTAGCTGCTATGCCAGCACTTGTTGCCTCACCTTGCATTTTTATGTTGTGGAGATGGCTTCTTCCCTCAAATCTCCTGAACCCACCTCTGCAAGCTTTGTACTTCTCCAGTTTCCTCACCTTTCTTAGTTTTCATAGAATTGAAGAGAGTTAGGGCCTTGCTCTTGATTAGGTTTTGGTTAAGGGAATGTTGAGGTTGGTTTGATCTGCTATTCAGACCCCTAAAACTTTCTCCATATCGGCAAAAAGGCTGTTTTGCTTTCTTATCATTCTTGTATTCACTGGGATAGCACTTTTTAATTTCCTTTGAGAACTTTGACTTTGCATTTACAACTTGGCTAACTGGAACAAGAAGCCTAGCTCTGGCCTGTCTTGGCTTTCAACATGCTTCCTCACTAAGCTTAATTATTTCTAGCTTTTGATTTAAAGTGAAAGACATACAACTCTTCTTTTCGCTTGAACACTTAGAATTGCAGGGTTATCAGTTGGCCTAATTTCAATACTATTGTGTCTCAGGGATTAGGGAGGCCTGAGGAGAGGGAGTGAGATGGGTAAACAGCCAGTTGGTGAAGCAGTCAAAACATACACACACATTTATCAATTAAGTTTGCTGTCTCACATGGTTTGCAATTTGTGGCACTCAGTCTTGAAAGCAATTATAATGGTAACATTAACGATAACAGGCCAGGTGTGGTGGCTCATGTGTGTAATCCCAGCACTTTGGGAGGCGAAGGCGGACAGATCACTTGAGGCCAGGAGATTGACACCGGCCTGGCCAACATGTGAAACCATGTCTTTACTAAAAATACAAAAATTAGCTGTTCGTGCTGATGCATGCCTATAATCCCAGCTACTTGGGCATCTAAGGCATGAATCACTTGAACCTGGGAGTTAGAGGTTATGGTGAGCCAAGATTGTGTCACTGCACTCCAGCAGAGTGAGACTCTGTCTCAAAAACAGAACAAAACAAAAAGATTAAAGATTCCTGATTATATTATCATAACATATATGGTAATAATGAGAAAGTTTGAAAGGCTAGGAGAATTACCAAAATGTGATTCAGAGACAAAGTGAGCACATTTTCTTGGAAAAATGTCATGGATAGACTTGCTCCGTTCAGGTTGCTGCAAATCTTTAATCTGTAAAAAACACAGTATCTGTGAAGTGCAATCAAATGAGATTGCCTGCATATGCATACCTAGTCATTGTATGTATGTAGTCATTTGTGTGACAAAGGACTGAAAAGATTCATTTGAAAGTGCTGAATGGATTAATAATTATAATTAACATTTCTGAATGGAGATCATTGGTGGAAAAAGGATTTCTTATTATATAAATAAGCTTATTAGCCTTTTTTTTTTTTTTTTTTTTTTTGAGATAGTCTCACTGTGTCATCCAGGCTAGAATGCAGTGTGGTGCAATCATAGCTCACTTCAGCCTCGATCTCTGGGGCTCAAGCCATCCTCCTGGGTAGCTGGAACCACAGGCATGCACCAGTATGACCAGCTAATTTTTTAATTTTTAATTTTTGTAGAGATACCATCTCACTATGTTGCCTAGGGTGGTCTTGAACTCCTGGACTTAAGTGATTCTCCCACTTCGACCTCCCAAAACTCTGGGATTTACAGCCATGAATCACTGGACTACTTTTTAGTCTTATAGTGGGGATATATTACTTGTTTAATACAATATAGCATGACATAAAATTTCATTAATTTCTTTTTTTTTCTTTTTTTTTTTTTTTTTGAGATGGAGTCTTGCTCTATCACCCAGGCTGGATTGCAATGGCACAATCTTGGCTCACTGCAACCTCTTTTGGCCAGGATGGTCTCGATCTCCTGACCTTGTGATCCTCCCACCTTGGCCTCCCAAAGTGCTGGAATTACAGGCGTGAATTTCATTAATTTCTAAATTTTGTTTGAACTAAAATATTAATCACAATCATTTAAAGCACTTCAGTGTATTGTTAAAGCAAATTAATTTCTAAGTGAAAAATGCATGATCTAGAACTTTATTTGTTGTCTTGAATTCAGTCTTTAAGATAATGTTATTTCATTTACCTAGCAAATTTTGACTCTTCATACGTTCCTTACATTGAATTAAGTGTTGTGGAAACTGATGAATTGAAAAGCTCAAGGTTTAGTGAGATGTAGGTACCAGTAAATATGTATATTTCTATATGATATGATAAATGTTATTTAGCAAAGTGGAAGAAGGACAGAAAAACTGCGAGAAAATGTAGGGATAGATTTTCTGTGGAGTCTGCATTCTTGAAGCATGAGTAAGAATTTTCTGGATAGGTAAGCTAAGGAAAGCAAAGAGAATTCTCACCTGAGGGAGCATTGTGTGCGAACAGGGAGTCCTGAGTTGATGGGATGTATTTATTCATCCTTTCTTTGTTCATTTATTTATTCTTTATTCAGCTAATATTTATTGTACACCTATGTACCACTTTGGGTGCTGTGGATATCATAGTGAACCTGACAGACATACTCCTGTCATAAAATGCAGTATAATGTGGAAGAATAAATAATTAAAATTTTGATGAGTGTTGCAAAAGAGAAAGCATGGGGTGTTACAGATATATGTACCAATGTTAAATATAGGAGAAGTTTCTGGAATATTGAGGAGTGGTATGAGATGGGATTGGAAGGAGGGATTTGGTCCAATTTTAAAAGATATTATATACTGAGCACAGAAGTTTAAATAACATTTCATTAATTAAAAAAAATTAGCTATAGAAGTTCTACAGTATGATTAAAATTTCTACTTTATGACAATCACTTTGAATGTATGGTATTTTTTTTTTTTCTTTTGAGATGGAGTCTTGCTCCACTGCCCAGGCTGGAGTACAGTGACATGATCTTGGCTCACTGCAACCTCCGCCTCCTGGGTTCAAGTGATTCTGCTGCCTCAGCCTCCTGAGTAGCTGGGACTACAGGTACATGTCATCACACCTGGCTAATTTTTGTATTTTTAGTAGAAATGGGGTTTCACCATGTTGGCTGGGCTGGACTGAAACTCCTGACCTCAGGTGATCCACTTGCCTCAGCCTCCCAAAGTGCTGGGATTATAGGCGTAAGCCACCGTGCCTCATCTGAATGTCCTCTTAAGGATAGATTATAGTAGGACTGGATTGATAACATGGCCGGTTAGGTTCTTACAGTGTTCAATTAGTAAAACATTTTAATTGCTTAGATGTGAACATAGACAGCAAAGAGAAAATTTTGGGTGTCAGTCTACATCTGAATTTTTAAATCTTTTTTTTTAAGTCCATTTTGTACTATTTTCAGGAGATCTCTGCTAGATATTTTCTACCTAAGTTATATATACTAAAGCAAATTAATAGTTTTATTGTTCACTCTTTCCTTATGTCCAGCTTTCCCATAACAACGACTATTATCATCTCAGTTATTTCACAAAGACAACAGACTATTCTTGACTGGTGGCTTTATCTTTTGCTAGGTGTTGTGTTTTTTTCTTTTCTTTTTTTGTCGAATCCTGATTTATTTTAAAACTTTAAGCCATTTGTTATCATAAAAATCTCCAGAGTTTTAATTTATTCATTTAGTTTTTTAATCTATTCAGCCATTGCTTAGCCATATCTCATTCTTACTATGCAGTACTCATCAGTACTCAGTACTGTATCTGAACCCTCTCTCAGGTATTCATTCCTCTCTTAGGCATTAATGCTCAAGTCTAGAAGTTGAGTAACTTTTTCTAATTTAGAACTACATGTGACTTTTTCTGTTTAGAGCTACATAGTAAATTTTGCCAGCTTTGTGGGTCATATGGCCCCCTGTGCCAACTATTTAACTTTGCCAGCATAGGATGAAAACATACATAAACAATGTATAAACAAATGAGTGTGGCTGTCTTTCAATAAAACTTTATTTACGGATACTGAAATTTGGATATCATATTATTTTCACGTGTCAAGAAATACCATTCTTTTGATCTCTTGAAACTGTTTATGTGAGTCTTCTAGGGCTGCTGTAACAAATTATCACAAACATGGTGGCTTTAGGCAACAGAAATTTATTCTCTCTCAGTTCAGTGGCTAGAAACTTGAAAGCAAGGTATTGGCAGAGCTGTGTTCCCTCTCAAGTTTCTGGGGAAGAATCCTTTCCTTGCCTCTTCAGACATCTCGTGGATCCTGGGAATCCTTGGTGTTCCTTGGTTTATAGTTGCATAATTCTAATCTTTGCTTCTGTCATCACATGGCCTTCTTCTCTGTATGTCTGTGTGACTTCATATTCAGATTCCCTCTTCTTTCTCTTATAAAGACACCTGTCATTGGATTTGGTGCTTTCTCTAATACAGTATGACTTTACATTAACTTGATTACATCTGCAAAAACCCCATTTCCAAATAAGGTCACATTCACGTGAACCAGGATACAATTTATCATTTGTGGGGACAATATTCAACCCACTACACTATTACAAAATATAAAGATAATTGTTATTTTGTGGTCCATACAAAACAGGTGGTGGGGTGGATTTAGTCATGTGCTCTATTTGCTGATTCCTGCTTTAGCCAGAGTTGCCTTTTTATTTATTCTCCCAATAAACACCTTATTCTTACTGGGAAGCAAGGTAAGAATTAATATTTATTGAACCTCTATTACCTTCCAGACATTTTGCTCGGTTTATTGACATCTTTTCTCTTGTTTATTCTTCAAACAATCCTATAAGGCACATATTATTAGTAGTAACTCATGAAACAAACTGAGAACATTATTACATTTACTTGCTTAAGCTTACATAATATAGCTAAGAAATAGTGACTCTAGGATTTGAATCTGCACCTGAAACTAAGCGGTGATAATGTTTTTCTCCTTCTACTCTATCACTATAGTTTCTGTGTATATAGTGACTTCACATTGCTCTTTGGAATATAATCCTTAATCTATAATCTTAATCTCTATAATCCTTAATCTCTTGTTTTACCTCTTCATTAGGATTATTTCACTTGCATAGTGTTTCATATCTAATTTAGTTGCTTGACTTTATAAAAAGAAACCAATATGGTTAGCTTAAGACAAAAATAGAAATTAAGGGGAAGGATACTTTGATGGCTCAGAGAATTGAAAGAAGTTATAAAGAGTCAGGTCTTAGGAAAAACTGGAACTAGGGCATCTACGGGAACTTAGCAGTAGGACCTTTTTATATGACACTGCCATTAAAGTGACTCAGCTCTAACATTCCTTCCTTCCACCTTGCCTTTCACCTCAAATTTTAATCTTTTAGAGGGAGAATCTGATTGGCCTATTTATGTATTATCTTACGCTGATCAAACCATCTTAGCAGGTGGGAGGCAGCAAGGGAATGGGACATGGCTCAAATGTGACCTGGGTAGCATTATTCCTGAATTAAAGTACAACTCATTATTTTTTTCATTGACATTTTTTGAGTTAAGTGACATTCATGAGGCTTATCTGTGGCACAGAGGATCACGTGAAATAATCTTCATTTAATACATGAGCATGTATTATAATATCCTGGATATGTACCAGTGACAGTGATAAATCTGCACTTAGAAATCTTTCCCCTACAGTAGGTTATATTCTCTTCTGTTCTTCCATGTCTGTTAGTTAATTATTCTGTAGAAGTAATTTTCCTTCCTTGCTCCTCCTTCCCTTCATTGATTCCATCCTCCCTCTTTTTCCCCTTTTGTGCCTTTCTCTCTTACTTCTGTTCTCTCATTACACTGATAAGCTTTTCCAGAGCTGAGATTTTATTTAGTCATATTTATCTTTTAATGCTTGAAACAGAAAATGCTGTTAAATACTAATTTTGCTTCCTTGCTTTAGTTGCTACTTTTCTTACTTCACAAATACTTATTGAGTACTTGCTCTATGTCTGGTATTGTTTGACTCTTTAGAACTTCTTTGACTTGACTCTTTAGAACTTCTTTCAAATCTCTGAGCCATTAAAGTGTCTTTCCCCTTAATTCCTATTTTTATCTTAACCAAATTGGTTTCTGATTATAAAGCCAAAGCAACTAAGTTAGATATGAAACACTGTACATGTGTATTGTGTTTGAGGCCAGGACACAAGTAGCCAATGCATCTGTCTTTGTAGACCTTACATAATAGAAGGAAATTGGGACAATAATCCAATAAGTAAGTAAATTAAAACTGTAAATGTCAGAGGTGGAAGTGCTAGGTAGAAAATAAGCAGGTTAAGAGGAATTGGTGGGGAGTGGAGGTGCTTTTGGTCTAGAAAGACCTCTCTGGAGAGATGACATTGAGTACACTCTGAATTATGTAAAGGAGCTATTAATAGATCTTGAGAAAATCTTATGCAAGAGTGTAATGAATAATAAGTAAACAGGTCCCAAGATGGGAACAAGTTTGATTCATGTGATTTATAGCTAAGGAGTCTGTTATGTTTGGATAGAATGGTATGAAATGAGGTTAGAAAGACAGACAAAAATCAGATTGTATTTAGGACACTGTAGGCTGTGGTAAAGAGTTCAGACTTTAAGTGTAATAGAAAACCATTGGAGACTTTTAAAAAGCAAAAATGCGATGTGATAGGATTTGCATTTTTACAACTATTACTCCAGCTGATTTGGGAAAGAGTAATTGTAAAGGGGATGGACAGCACTTTTGGAAGATGGGGAGCAGTTCTCAGACTACTGCGGCAAATTAGGAGAGCTCTAGAAAATTTACATATAAATGTTTGACAAAATTCATTTAATCAATCTTTACAGATAATTAACTTAAATGAAAATGAATTTTATTTAACTCCTAAAATTTATACTGATTTTACTCTTTTTAACAAAGCATATTTTGTACTTAGTACCTGGAACTGAGTACCTTTTAGTTCCCTGCCATTCTCACTCACCCTTTTTTGTTTATTTTCAACAGTGATATCAAGAAACAATGTTGTATTATATTGGGATCTGCTGTATGGCCAGGCTGGTCTTGAATTCGTGACCTCAAGTTGTCCACCCGCCTTGGCCTCCCAAAATGTTGGGATTACAGGCATGAGCCACTGTGCCTGGCTTAGAGTACCTGTATTTTAATTCACAAAATCAATGTAAATCTTTATTGATCATTTAAAAAAATAATTAATCTTCATCAGTAGGATCTTAAAACAATTTTTGTGACTGTCTCTTTAGAAGTTCATACTATTATGCCTATGTGCATAAATATATATGTATATGATAGTGTCAAAAACATTAAAATTACTTTTATCAAATATTTTATAATATTAAATTAAACATTTACTAATAATTATCCTTTCAAAAGCAACAGTTTAAAAATGACTATAATTAAAACAATTACATTAACTTTCTAGTAAAAACCTTAGTATACTTTATTCTACTTTTTTTTGAAGGAAGTTTAGTTCTCGCTAAAAATGTATAATTAAAAAGTGCTAAGGGTTTTGTTTTGCTTTGCTTTTTAAAATATATACACTATATATACTTACTTGCAGGAGAAAGGACTCATTGTATGGTTAGAATGTGATTTTTTTAAAAAACATGTTTTTCATTTTTTATGTTAAAAATTGCTAATAAAGCCCCCATGAAGTATAAGCCAATGCATATTTAGAAATACTGTAAGGAAGCATTACCCTTAATGAAGGCTGGCTTTAATTACTAAGTAGGCATATGTACTATATGTGTTTATAAAATTTATGTTTGGATTCTGAATTCTTATTAGAGTAATTTATAATGGAAATAAAAGTCAACAACAGAGGTAAACTAGTACATGAAATGGTGAGAAATTATGGAATAAGGGGGAAAATTAAGAACTAGAATCTGTTACATCCTTTTCAAGAATACACATATAAGTGTAGATTAAAAAGTCTGAGCTTATTTACGATATATTTATTAACAGCCTTAGCCTGGTAAAAAGAAAAATCGATTTAAACAGTTTTGGATATTTTCCAGCTCCTGCTTACTTTGTTAAAACCATAAAAAGGTTCCTTTTGACTTAAATAAGACAAAGAATTCAATACCGAGGCCCTGTTTATAGGTTGTTAAACATTTCACTTTGGTGTCGGAGGATAATGTTTAGCATTGTGTTCAATTAGTGTGAACTAATCTAAGTTGAAGTGTCAGATTCGTAAATGTTTTACTTCAATTAATACAAAATACTAAGGGCTCCATTCATTCCAAATTATTGCTCCATGGGTGCCAGCCACACAGTCTCCATAGTAGGCCTTTCTGTGGACTAATCAAGATTCATGGCCTCCAGGTTTTGTGGCACTGGCATTTTAATATCTGGAATGTCACTTTTGTGAACTTCTCTGTTTTGATCCCAAGTTCTTTCTCCCATTCTTAGTTATGTATGGAATTGAGCTTGTATGATACCCTGATGTAGTTAGAAATAAGTGTAATTTGGTACAGTGTACTGGAAATCTATTAACTTATATAAATTCAAACAAAACTATATGCCAATTTAGGATGTTGGTCTTCAGTAGACCAAGTTTTTATAAGAGGTCAGTTAAAGACAACAACATCTTTGTTTCTTCTTACCAGTGTTAGAGCTAGGTGTTAAGTGGTGAAGTGGGCACTTTTTTTGTTTGGTACTTGGTGACACCTTTTTCAGCTTGTCTCTTCCTAGTTTTGGTTTTATTATTTTTTTCAGTTGCCTATCTTTTTAAGTTTCCTGTGTCCACAGATATTTGTAACTTAATGCAAATATTTGTTATTGAATGAAGAAAAATGCTGAATGTCCAACAGAATACAATAATGTACATGTGCCTTTAGGCACTGTGAGAAGAAATATCTCCTTTGGAGGTGAGAGGAACTTAGAATGTTTCTTAAATTCAAATACGCAAATAAGTGCTCTTTCTCATCATGCTTGATCTGGAACCTTTGACTTTTTGTTTCTAACTCTAGTTATTCTCTGAAGTGGTTACACAGACAATAGAGACACTGCTATAGATAACAGTGGTATGGTAAAGTAAAACTCTTGGTTTCTAACCTTTCTTAAATTTCTGTTAAGGATATTAGAGCTGGAAAACAAAACTACAGCCCCTCTATACGTTGATTACTCCCTTTTTGCTAGTCTTAATTGTATCTGTGTGTACATGTATGTTAGCATGTATGATTAGCATGTATGCATGTACATATACGTGTGTACATACTTGCTTCAAATCTCTTATTAATTTTCTTCCTATTAAGAGAAGTTTCAGGAAATGGTTTTGGTTACTGAGTTACTACCATATGTATGGTACCATTAAGCACGTAGTCAATAAATACTCGTTGAACAAATAATTGTGCTTTGAAGTATCTTTACTTTCAGGATACTTGAACTGTTTTGTTAACTCTAAGAAAAATACTAGTAGGAAATGAACTCTTATCTGTTAATGGTAGGAGTCCCAATTAGTGTAACCACTTTGGAAAATAGTTTGTTACTTTTAAATAAAACTGAACGTACACACAATCCATTCTTTATATTCTAGAGAAATTTCTAACTATATGTAGAAAAAAGGAAAAACCAGCAAACATATTTAGAGTGGCATGTTCATAATTATGAAAACTCAATTCAACTGGAGGGTCTATTAGTAGTTAAATGATTAAGTAAATTATATAATTATGTGATGGAATATAGCATATAAACTTAAGTTGATTCTAAGAAACGCCAATGAATTATTTCTTCCAAATGCCGTTGCCGTTTCCTATTTGGAAATTAAGCATCTTTAAGGTGATTTTTTTTTTAAACCTAGAGTTATAGCTTAACTCTAAATATCTGGAGCTTTTGCATCTTCTATTTGATTTTAAAATTTAAAACCTCTACTTTCCTTGTAAAGAAAAAACTTAGTAGCAGTATAAGTATGTAGAGTTGAAAGGAACAGCAAAGTTGGTATTATTAGCAGAGTTTGCTTTTTGTTATACATGTTCCTTATTCCTTAATTTTTTTTTTTTTTTTTGAGACAGAATCTCCTTCTGTCACCAGGCTGGAGTGCAGAGGTGCGATCTCAGCTTACTGCAACCTCCGCCTCCCAGGTTCAAGCAGTTCTCCTGGCTCAGCCTTGCTAGTAGTTGGGATTACAGGCATGTGCAACCATGCATGGCTAATTTTTGTGTATTTTTAGTAGAGATGGGGTTTTGCCATGTAAGCCATGCCTGTCTTGAACTCCTCAGGGCTCAAGTGATCTTCCCTCCATAACTTCCCAAAGTGCTGGGATTACAGGTGTGAGCCATCGTGCCTGGCCATTATTGCTTAATGTTTTTTGCCATAAATACTATAAAACTGCTTACATGTTGTCTTTGGAAAAAATGAACACTAAATTAATAGAATGTAAATATTCAGGATATAATTTCATAATTCTCTAGACATCTAGAACAAAGAATATAGGATTGCAGAGTGTATACTCCAAGATAATGATTTCATTTTAGTAAGCTGAGGCAAGTTCTTCAGTGGGCTTCTAGAATTCTTTGGATGCAAGTAGCAGGACATGTAACTATCAGTGACTGGCAGTATAAGTATATATATATTTTTAAAGTAAATTACAAGGAGTTTTGAGAGTACCCATTCCAGGATTCAGTGATATCAAGGGCCCAGGCTCTTTCCATGCTCTACTCTGCTGATCTTGGTTCATTGGCTTTTTGCTTTCATGCTTATCAATAAATTCTGTGATAATGGTGATAGTAATGATAGTAAAGGACATAAAATTTCATCTTTCTGCTGTTTTCCTAAGAGGACCTGGACGAACCAATTGGAAGTTAGGACATACCTCTTTGAAAGTGGTATTCTATTGATATGATGTTAGAAATCATATGACTAAATTCCTGATGTGGAAAGGGAGTGGCCTTTCATATTCCTCCTTGTGCTCTACCATTACCCCTTCTTTCCCTACTGTCCTTTTCATGGGTTATAGAGATTAGACTGTGTATCTGGGTATCACCATAATTATCAATGACTCTTGGGACTATAGTATGGGATGAGTAGTTGTTAAACCTTTTATAATTGTAGTTTCTTTTTATTTTTTATTTAATTGTAGAGACTGGGTCTCAATAGGTTGCAACCCAGGCTGGTCTTGATTGAGCTCCTGGCCTCAAGTGCTCCTCCTACCTTGGCCTCCCAAAATGCTGAGTTTACAGGAGTGAGACACTGCACCTGGCTCATTAGGTGTTTTAAAATGAGTTAAAGTCAATTTGTTAGAGTGATCTAATTTCACCCATTTTTTTTAATACTGATTAAAAAGATTGGGTAGTATAAAAGGTGCTAATTGTAATTTATGTATTTTGTTATACTTTTGTGTTTTTTTTCACTTTTCCTTTTTTTAACCTTGGGATATGATCTTTTGGTTTCTTCTTTCTTTTTAAATTGTACATATATCCTTTTAAAAATTAGGCTTTATTTATAAGTTTCCTATTTTGCTGTTAAGATTTTTTTTTTTTTTAAACCAGTTTTTGCTTTATAGAAACCTTGAGTGGAATGTACAGAGAGTTATAGCCTAACTCTAAATATCTGGAGCTTTTGCATCTTCTAACTATTTGATTTTAAAATTTAAAACCTCTACTTTCCTTGTCAAAAAACTTAGTAGTAGTATAGGTATGTAGAGTTGAAAGGGACAGCAAGGTTGGTATTATTAGCAGAGCTTGCTTTTTGCTATACATGTTCCTTATTCCTCAAGTTTTTTTTTTTTTTTTTTTTTTTGAGACAGAGTCTCCTTCTGTCACTCAGGCTGGAGTGCAGTGGCACAATCTTGGTTCACTGCAACTTCCGCCTCCCAGGTTTAAGCAGTTCTACTGGCTCAGCCTTGCTAGTAGCAGGAACTACAGTTGTACTCCACCACGACGAGCTAATTTTTGTATTCTTAGTAGAGACGGGGTTTCACCATATTGATCAGACTGGTCTTGAAATCCTGACCTCAGGTGATTCGCCCACACTGGCCTCCCAAAGTGCTGGGATTACAGGTGTGAACCATTGCGCCCGGCCAATTCTTTTTTGAGATGGTCTTTTAACTTAATTGCCTCCATAAAAATCCTATCTCCAAATAGTTACATTCTGGGATATTGGCTGTTAGGTCTGTAACATATGTATTTTTGGGGGAATGGGAGGTGCACAATAAAGCCCATAAGGGAGGTTATATGGAAGACATATGTCTAGTATTTTAAAATTTTGTTTAGTTTTGTTTTTAGAGACAAGGTCTTGCTCTATCATCTGGGTTGGAGTGCAATAGTATGATCACATCTCACTGCAACTGCAATCTCTTGGGCTCAGATGATCCTTCCACCTCAGCCCCCTGATAGCTGGGACTGTAGGCATATGCCACCATGCCTGGCTAATTAATTTATTTATTTTTGTAGAGATGGGGGTCTTACTCTGTTGCCTCAGCTGGGCTTGAACCCCTGGGGTCAAATGACCGACCCAACCACCTTTGCCTTTTGAGTAGCTGGGACTATAGGTGTGCGTGACTGCACCCAGCTGTATATCTTTGGTATTTTAAGAAGTAACCAGACCGTTTTCCAAAGTGATCATACCATTTTACATTCATACTGGCCCTGCGTGAGAGTTCTAGTTGCCCTGCATCTATGCTAACACTTGGAACGACCAGTCTTTTAAAGTTTAGCCATTCAAATAGATATACAGTCATAGCTTTAATTTGAACTCTTCTGATGACTAATGGTGATGAATAAAAAATTAAATTTTTATGTTATTAAGTGTCAGATTATTCCCAGTGAACTGTCTTTTTAAACCTATTGCATATTTTAAAATTCAGTTGTTTTTCTTAATATGGGGCTTTGAGAGCTCTTTATATATTCTGGATACATGTCCTTGATGTACCTATATTTTGTAAAAAAAAAAAAAAAAAAAAAAAAAAGTTTCCAAAAAAGTTTCCATATTGTGGCTTCTTTTTCATTCTCTAAACAATGTTTTTTAAAGAGTAGAAATTTAAAATTTTGATTTAATCTAATTTATGATTTTTTTCTTTATTGATTCACTTTTGATGTAAATCTAAACAATTTTTGCCTAATCTAAGGTCTTAAGAATTTATCTTATGTTTTCTTATAGTTCTAGATTTTATATTTAACTCTATGAGTTCACCCTAACTTTTGTATTTGTTGTAAGATATCAATCACAGTTCATTTAATGTTGTTATTTTTGCATGCAGTTATACAAATGTTCAAGCACCATTTGTTGAAGAGTTCATCTTTTTTTTTTTTTTTTTTTTTTTTAAAAATTTTTAATTCCCTTTTTTTTAAAAATTTTTTTTTTTTTTTTTTTTTTTTTTTTCACAGAATTACATTTGCACTATTGTTGAAAAATCAGTTTTACACATATATGTAGGTCTCTTTCTGGACTGTTATCACTTTCATTGACCTATTAGTCTATGTTTAAACCCAAACCACACTGTCTTGCTAACTATAGGTATATGATAACGTTAGCAGTCATGTAGTATTAGTCTTCCAATTATATTCTCTTTAGAGTTGTTTTGACTGTTGTAGGTCCTTTGCATTTCAATGTAAATTTTAGAACAGCTTTTAAATTTTTGTATAAAAGCCTTGGGATAACTGTTAGAATTATATTTAATCTCTAGATCAATTTTGTCAGAATTAATATCTTGACAATATTGAGCATTTTGACCTGTGAAAACGGAATAGTTCTGTGTTTATTTATGTTTTCTTTAATTTTTCTCAGCAGTGTTTTTACTTTTCAGTGTACAGGTCCTGCATATTTTTGTTAAACTTAACCATAAGTATTTAATATTTTTTAATTCTGTTCTCAACAGTGTTGTTTTATTAGATTGAATTTTCAATCATTTATTGCTATTTATTTTGTATATTGATCTTATATCCTGCAACTTTGCTAAAGTCAATTTTTAGTTTTGGTAGCTTCTTTTTGGCATGTTTCATAGCATCCTCTACCTAGATGAACATGTCATCTGAGAAAAAGAGAAAATTTTACTTCTTTTTAAATCTGTACGCCTTATGAGAGTTTAAAAAATTTTTTGGAATGGAAGTTTGATTATGTCAGATGCTTTTTCTGTATCTATAGAGATGATCATGTGCTTTCTCTTTTTGAGCTTAATATAGTGAATTACATTGCTTGATGTGTGGCCTTGTATCCTAGAATAAATCCCATTTGGTATATTATTATTCTTACATATTGTTGGATTCAGTGTGCTCAAATTTTCTTAAGAACATTTATAACTATGTTCATGGGGGATATGGGTCTGTAGTTTTCTTGTTAATGTCTGTGTTTAGTTTTGCTGTCTAGGCAACACTGCCCTCATAGAATGAGTTAAGTAGAATTTCCTTCTTTTCGAATTCTTAGGTGAGTTTTGAAAATAGGAATTATTTCTTCCTTAAATGTTTGGTAAAATTTACTAGTGAAGCAATCTGGTCTTTTTTTCTTTGGCAAGATATTTTACTACTATTTCAATTTTTTTTTAAAAAAACACATTAACGTTATTTAGGCTATGTATTTCTTCTTGTGAGAGCTGTGATAGTTTGTGTCTTTCAAGCAGTTTGTCCATTTTCCATTTCATTTAAGTCATCAAATTAATAGAAACAAAATTGTACATAATATTTCCTCATTATGCTTTTCATTTCTGAAGAGTTTGTAGTTTATGTCACCTCATTCCTGATAATGGTAATTTGAGCCTTGTCTCTTCTAGATTATAACCTATTTTAGGAAATGTCTTGTGCGGCTCTGAAAAGAGTATTCCACATTTGTTTAGTACAATGCTGTATAAACGTATTAGATCAGATTGATTAATAGTATTATTTACCAGGCTTGTATCTTTACTGATTTTCTCTCTACTTTTTCTGTCAATTTTTGTAGAAGATTATTTAAATCTCTGACTATAGTTGTGGATTTGATTGTGAAGTTGTATCAGTTTTTGATTCATGTATTTTATATGTGTAAACATTTAAGTTTGTTGTGTCCTCTTGATAATTTGTCCCTTTTATTGTTATGTAACAACCTTTTTTATCTCTGGCATTTTATGCCTATATCTAAAAAAAATCATTGACCTGAGGAATGGGATTACTATTACTGACTTAGTTAAGTGAATGTCTTTGTAAAAGGAGATGAATCATCTAAACAAAATCAGCTTTCTGTGAGAACAGAGGAAGGAACTGGAGGAAGGAAGAGGAATGTTGTACGGTCATCCAACAATTATTTATCACATATGCTAAGTTTGCCTACTTAAAAAAAATATAATTAAATGAAGGGTCAAATTTAGATATAATTCTTCATTCCTCACTCTCAAATTTGAAGTTAAACAGACTCTCAATTATTATAATATTTTTGGTGTTATCCTCATTTAATGGTTGGGAAAACTCAGTTCTGATAGGAAGAGGGACTCTATTTTTTTTTAAATAGAGTGGAAGTATAACTCTAAATCTCAGAATTTTAAAAAATTATCTTTGTTTGTTTTGACTTAAGTATAAGAAGATAGCATTATAGGGAAAAAACTTGGTGTTTTTTTTTTAAGTTTTATTATATTAAAAGAAGCAAAGCAGGACATAACATAGTATGTTATTACATCATGTCACATTGAATAAAACGTGACAGAACATATATTTACAAAAGTACACTCTTCTTTAGAGCCAGATGACTGCTCTCAATTTGGAAACAAAGCATCTGTTTATCATTTAAATTCCTGAATTGCTTACCAGCCCACATCTCTAAACAGAAGTAACATACTGTTACTTCTTAAAACCGCTGTTAAGGTCCACTCTCTACATATGTAATGCATATTTCCTGTGTACTGAATGAAAACAGGTTAGACATTTATGATGTTTAAAAAGACCAAGTTGATTTTTTCTTTTTTTCTTTTAGATGGAGTCTCGCTCAGTCACCCAGGCTGGAGTGCAGTGGCGCGATCTTAGCCCACTGCAGCCTCTACCTCCTGGGTTCAAGTGATTCTCCTGCCTCAGCCTCCTGAGTAGCTGGGAATACAGGTGCTTGTCACTATGCTGGCTGATTTTTATATTTTTTGTAGAGATTGTTTCACCATGTTGGAATCAGGCTGGTCTCAAACTCCTTACCATCCATCCACCTCAGCCTCCCAAAATGCTGGGATTACAGGCGTGACCCACTGCGCCCGGCCCCAAGTTGATTTCATTAACACGAAAAGCTAATGAATTATTTTTTCAGCATTTGAAATTGCTTTAATGTAGTTAAGTACATATTTGTTCACACTGTGCTAAACCACATGCCCCAAAATAATCAGTAAATAAGCATTTACTTGACATACTTACTTAATGAGTAAGTCCAAACAACGTCTTACTCATTAGCTGTTACATTTTGCATTTATTCTATATTTATTGAGTGTTTATTAGGTGTAAGTGGTAGAGGTATATTAGTGAGTGAAATACAATCTATATTCTAGTGAGAATTGTAAATGAATAAGTCGTTACTATATCATATGATAAACTGTGGCAGAAGGATTCGGGTCTGACTCTTAACTATTTTGCTGGGACAAATGGTGGATGGAAACACAGGTATAAGACCACTCACCTGCAAGCAAAGGTGAGTTTGGCAATGCTTGTTTGCCAACTTGCTGGTTTTTATGAGCACATATTTTTAATTGAAGTAAAGTGTATACTAGAGCAATGGTTCTTAATTGGTGACATGTGTAGAATTTTGTATGGAATGAAGAGATTTCTTAACAACTACATATCTTGGATCCACAGCCTACCTATGAGTATGACATGCAGGGTCTGTTTTATCTTTCCTGGATTATTCATCTCTAGCATTTATTACTGACTTTATTTAGTATTTCTGTTGCTTTGGGCAGCTTCCACCTCTGCTCCCAGTTTATAAGAATTTAAGAAGTTTATATGAATTTAAGATGAAATCTATCTCTAAAGCATATGAATCTCTGTCTAAAGCATATGTATACTTCCTAAAAAAATTTCCATTAATATAGTACCCAGGTTTTTCCCAATGATTAGTGGGAATTGAATTACCACTGAATTGAGAACTACTTTTGGGTGGAACTGGGGAGGAGGGACAGGTAGTCTTTTCAGAATATAGCTTTGTTTATATTTAATGAACATCATGTATTTTCAGTTTACAGTTTGATGAGTTTTGGATAATGTTTATAGTCATATGACTATAAGCACAATCAAGATATAGAATATTTATCTCTTCCTTAAAAAGTCCCTCTTTCCCCTTTGCAGTTTTCTCTCCCTATGTCCTAGATCTCAAGCAATCACTTGTCTGCTCTCTGTCACTATAATTTTGGCTTTTCTACAGTTCATATAAATGGATATATGTTTTCATTTATCTTGGGTAGATAACTAGGGATAACATTGCTGGGCCTTATGTTAAGTATATGTTTAAATTGATAAGAAACTGACAAATTGTTTTCTAAATTGAATGTACCATTTTGCCTTCCCACCAGCAATATATGAGAGTTCCACTATCTCCGTATTCCCTCTATCACTTGGTATTGTCATTGATTTTACTTCTAGTTCATGTGGAGTGGTATTTCATTTTGGTTTTAATTTGCATTTTCCTAAAAACTGATGATATTGAACATCTTTTTGTTGACTTTGGCTATTCATAAATATTTGTATGTGTGTGTATACATATGTACATATATATACATACTCATATATGTATGTACATACGTATGTACATAAACGAGTATATGTACATACATATATGAATGTGTGTATATATATGTATGTACATATGTATATATATAAGTAGATTTTTTGGATGAAGTATCTGTTGAAATCTTTTGGTCATTTTAATTTTTTGCATTGTGTAGCTTATTTTTAACTTTAGTAAGAGTTATTTGTATATTTTGGATGTAAGTGCTTTGCCACATATATATTTGCAGATATTTTCTCTGAGTTTGTGGTTTACATTTTCATTTTTCAAATTAAGTAATGGGCTATCATGGGCAAACCATTTCACCGCAAGGAGCGAAAGATTTTTAATTTTTGATTAGGCACATTTTATCAATGTATTAGTTATCTGGTGTTATGTCACAAACCACTAAAAAAATGTAGTGGCTAAAAATAACAGCAGTATTATTTTTGCAGGAATCTGTAGTCAAATTGTTTGCCCATGATAGCCCATTACAGCTTCACTTGACTTTGGCTGGTGTAGTTTGACAGCTAAGGTCTGGAATCATCTGAAGACTCACTTACATGACTAGCACCTGAGTGTGAAATATTCAAATAGCTGTATTTTGAAACAGAGGGGACACCTCTCTGTTTCTGTGTAGTTTCTCTTGGCATGGTGGCTTCAAGGTAATCGGATGTACCATGATGACTTCAGTGCTCCAAAGGTATGGTGTCTGAAGAGAGTGAGAACAGCATGCAGAAGTCATTTTACTGGTTATGACTTAATCAGCATCACTTTTCTGTCTCCTTCTATTTATGTTATTGTTACAAAGATAGTTTTTAAAGACTTATGGTACAAGGAGAGGGAACATGTATGGAGGAGAGTCAGTATCACATTTTAAAAAACACATGTGGGATAGGATATATATTTTGGTGTGGGCATCTTTGGATGGTACAATTTGCAGTGGTGAATTTTTTCTAATGTTTGTTTTTTTATCCCCTAATGTAGTATATCTTTGCCCAAATCAAGATCATAAATGTTTTCTTCAGTGTTTTTTTTGTAGAAGTTATATGTTTTGAGTTTCAACATTTAAGTCTGTGATTTATTTTGAGTTAGTTTTTCTGTATGGAGTGAGGTATGGGTTGAGGTTCATATATTTCCATTTGGAAATTTTGTTGTTTCATCTTAGTTGAAGAAACGATTGGTTCTCCATTGAATTCCATTGATATCTTTATAAAAAAAATCAATTGGACATACAGTGTCTATTTTTGAATTCTAACTTTATTACAATACCATACTGTCTCGATTACTTGAATCTTTGTAGTAAGTCTTCAAATGATAAGTCTGCCAACTTTGTTCTTTTTTTTTTTAACATTATTATGACTATCTTGTAGCCTTTGCATTTTTTAATGTAAATTTTATGCTCAGATTATCATTTTCTGCAAGAATGCCTGTTAGGTTTTGATTGAGATTGCTTTGACTTTATGAACAATTTGAGGAGATTTGATATTATTAAATCTTTCTGTTTATGTACATAGCATATTTCTACATTTAGTTAGGTTTTTAATTTCTTGCAGCATTATTTTTCAGTTTTTAGTGTTTAGATTTTATACTACTTTTGTTAAATTTATCCCTAAATGTTTAACATATTTGTATTCTAATGCAATGAAAATGTCTTCTAAAATTTCATTTTCTAATTTTTTGGTAGGATGCAGAAAACAGTTGTGTGTTAAATATGTACATTGTTTTTAATACATTGCTAAACTTAAGACTAGATCACTTTCTTATACATTTCTTAGGATTTTTCTACCTACACAGTCAAAAATATCTGGAAAGTTTTACTGCGTCTTTCCCAACATGTATTCTTAAAATATCTTTTCCATGTTTTATTTCACTGGGGTAGGGCATCCAGAAGAATAGCAAATAGAAGTGGCGAGAGTGACCATCCTGACCTTATTTCTCAGTTTAGTTAGAAAGTTGTTTATGTATAAGTCTGATGTTAGTTGTCCTTTGTCAGATTGAAGAAATTTCATTTCATAGCAGTGTCTACTCTGCAGACAGAAACTCTATTAGTTATTAGAACAGGAAAAATTTTTAAAATTTAAAATAAAAATGTAAAAATTTAAATTTTTTAAAAAATTTAAAATTTAACAAGAAAGGCAAAAACTCACAGTTTTTACATTATACAGCAGTAGTCTTTCATATTTTAATATAAAGAAAGATTAGCTATTGAAAGGTATCTTAATTACTAGAAGGGGTACAAGATGAATTTAAGGAATCTAGTAGTAGCAGGTAAAAGCTAGGGGAGGCTGGCAAATGGAGGAACCAAGGACTTGAGAGAGGTTCCTCCTTCCCAAATCCCTGAAGACTTTGCTTTAGATCTTTTTGAAGAGAGTTTGTAACTCATGATTTTCTGGTAGTGTAGAAACTTGTTAGAGGTCATGGGCCACAGTGGTCTGTAGAAGAGTCGACTCTTGCCAGAGTATGGATGAGCTAGAGCAGGTCTGTAGAAAATGCCTGCTGTTTTGGTAGAGAGTTACCTAGGGGTGCAGCTGAAGCTACTGTGGAAGTCATCTGCAGGAGGTTCTCAGAAGCAGCAACTAGTTTAGGAGAGCCTGACCTGAGGGTGTGGATGGAATACTGTGGAAGCAGCCCCATGTCGCTGTATTGTAAGTGCTGCTAGAAAAAGCTGATCTGTGTGCAAAAGATTCTTTTGTTTTTTCCCTATTTCAATAATCTTTATTTCATTTGCATTTTTGAAAAATAGTTATTTTGGATGTAGAATTCTGGGTTGACAATCTGGCATCTACTGTTTGTGTCAAGTCTGCCATTAAGTGTATTTTCTCTCCCTAAGTACAAAGTGTCTGCTTTTAAGATTTTTTTCTTCATCTTTGGTTTTCAGATATTTGAATATGATGTATCCATGTGCAAATTGCTTTGTGTTTTCCCTTTTTGGAGTCCTTTTAACTTTCAGATTTCTTCCTCTTCCTCGTTCTTTCCTCCTTTGTCCTCCCTTCTCCTCCCTTCTCCCTTCTTCACCCTCCCTCTCCTCTCCCTCCTGTCTTCCTTTTTTCCCTCCTTTTACTTTTCCTTCTGCTGCTTTTTTCTCTTCCTCCTCCTTCTTTTCCTTCACTTTTTTCTTCAATATTTAGGAGATTTTTGACAATTATTTTTTTGATTTTTTTTTTCCTGCCTTCTTTTCTGTCTCCTTTCCCATTGGGGCCTCAATATGTGTTGTTGGACTGTTTGTTACTTTCTTCTTGGTCTCTTGAGTCTTTCATTTCTCTTCAGTATTTTTTTCTGTCTTTTTCAAATTAGAAATTTCTGGTATCTATCTTCAAGCTCATTGATTGTTTTTCTCTGCCGTCTCAACTATTCTGTTGAGCTCATCTATTACATTATTATTTCTGTGATTGTACTTTTTTAGTTCAGTTGTTTCCATTTGGTTCTTTTTTCTAGTTTCATTTATCCATCTATTAAAAAACATATTGCCAAGAACTTTTTGAATATGTTTTCTTATAACCTTTGAGCATATTTATAACAGGTATTTCGACATCTTTGTTTTTGAAATGCAACACCTGGACCCATTTGGAGTCAGTCTTCATTGACTTCTTTTCTTTCTTTCTTTCTCTCTCTTTTTTTAACTTGACTATGGAGCACGCTTATCTGGTGTTTTTTGTTTGTGTGTCTAGTTATTTTTTATTGGGTATTAGACAGTTTATGCTATATATTTCCAATTGTCCCTCCAACCTTAAGTTCTGTCCTCTGAAACTTCAAGCCAGTAGGCATTTGCTTTCTTTCACCTGAGCTGTTTGCAGTTGCAGAACACACTTAGTGAAAGGTACAGCAAACACAGAGCATCTTTGTCTTTTTGGTATAGAACCCTTTCTAGTTTTTGCCTGACTTACTGTCAGGCTCCTGAGTATTTCCCACGTGTATGCAAAATTAGACAGTCAAGCATTTGAGTATAATTTATATTCAGAATTTGTGTCTCAGTCTTTCTGTGGATTTTTCCCTTCCAGAATTTCTTTCTTAAACTATAGTGGCTACAATTTTTGGAACTTTGACATGTAACCACTTTGTGTTAAGGATATAGTTTTCTGCTGTTGGAACCGCTGGGGAGTTTGGTGAGCATTCCTTGGCAAGAAAGGCAAAAACTCAGTCCTTACATTATGCAGTAGCAGTCTTTCATGAGTAAGTTCTGCTTGCATTTGGTTGTTTTTCCAATATTGCTTTAAATACTTTTGTCCAGATTTTATATTGTTTTCTGTGAAATGAATGTTGTGACCTTTATCTCACCATTACTAGATGTTCCTGATAAATCTCTTTTAAAATTTCAAAACTAATGTATGCACCTGGTTAAAAGAAATTGGGAAAATAGTATAGTATAAAATAAAAATATCTACAAAAATTATCAATAGAACTGTAAATTGTATTTGCCAAGTTGTTCCTTATAAAAATAATTAACAACAAACAGAAGTAAATATTTACAATGAATTATCCTGATGAATGCATACCTGTCCAAGTAGATAAATATGGTGTTATTGTATTAAATTAAATCAGTGGTTAGCATCCTTTTTTTTCTAAAGGGCCCATAAGTATTTTTGGCTGTGTTTGCCATACAGTCTCCATTGCAACTATTCAATTCTGCTATTGCAGTTTGAAAGCAGCCATAGACAACAGGTAAACAAATGGGCATGGTAGTGTGCCAGTAATACTTCATTTGTATAAACAAGTGGCAGGCTGGATTTTGCTGCAGGCCTTGCTTTTCTGAGGAAAGAAAGCCATTCCTTTCATGGGAAATGTTTGGTAATGTGGACTGCTGTTTCTCATCCTGAGGGATTACTCCAAGTGTCAGTTTTTCGTTTGTGGTGAAGAAAGTGTTACCTCTAATCTTCTAGTTGGGAATGCACTTTGGAATTCACTCTATCTAACCATAATGTTTTACTGTATGTAATTTGTGTGTGAAAATGTGTATGTGTGTTTTCTGGCTACTTTCAAGAGTTTTTTCTTTATATTTATATTTTATGATTTTGTTTATGATGCATCTGGGGATGGTTTTTTTATTATAAATTCACGGTTCATAATTGTATACATTTATGGGGGAAAAGTGATATTATGATTTATGACTACAATGTGGAATAATTAAATAAAGCTATTTAACATATCCATCACCTCAATTACGTAACTTTTTTGTGGCAAGAACTTTTGAAATTTACTCTCTTAGCAATTTGGAAATGTGCTGTACCCTATTCTCATCTATATTCACCATGCCGTGCAGTAGAACTCAAAAGAAGAAAAAAAAGAGCCATATTTCTCCTGAGATTTTGTACCCTTCAATCACATCTCCTCATTTCCCCCACCTCCAGCCTCTGTAACCGCCATTCTACTTTCTGCTATGGGTTTGATTGTGTTGAATTCCATATAGGTGAGAACATGTGGTATTTGTCCTTCTGGGTACAACTTACACAGCATAATGTTCTCCAGTTTTATCCATATTGTCTCAAATGACAGAATTTCCTTCATTTTAAAGGCTGAATAGTATTCCATTGTGTAAATACCCCACCTTTTCTTTATCCATTCATCTGTTGATGGACACTTAGGTTGATTTCATAAGTTAGCTATTGTAAATAGTTGCTGCACTGAACATAGGGGTGGAGACATCTCTTCAACAAACTGATTTCAAATCTTTTGGGTAAATACCCAGCAATGAGATTGCTGCGTCATGTGGCAGTTCTATTTTTAGTTTTTTTGAGAAACTTCTATATATTTTTTCATAATGCCTGAATTAATTTATTATATTCCCTCCAAGAGTATATAAAGGTTCCCTTTTCTTCATATCCTTGCCAACATTTATTTTTCATCTTTTTGATAAAAGCCATTTGTAGGTGTGAGATGGTACATCGTTGTGTTTTAATTTGCATTTCCCTGATGATTTCTGGTGTTGATTTTTTTTTTTTTTTAATTATCTGTTGGCCATTTGTATGTCTTCTTTTGAGAAATGTCTATTCAGGTTACTTATCCATTTTTTCAATTGAGTTTTTTGTTTTCTTGTTATTGAATTGTTTGTGCCCCTTACATATTTGGGATATTAATTCATTATTGGTTGGGTGGTTTGCAGTCATTTTCTTCTAATGCATGGGTTGTCTCTCTACTCTGTTGTTTTCTTTGTTGTGTAGAAGCTTTTTAGTTTGATGTAATTTCCATTTGTCTTTTTTTGTTTTCATTGCCTGCACTTTTGGGATCAAATTAAAAAAATCATCCTGTAGACCAATGTTGTTTAGTCTTTATCCTGTGCTTTCTTTTAGTAGTTTTAGAGTTTCAGGCCTATATTTAAGTCTTTAATCCATTTTGCACTGGTTTTTTGTCATGTGGTGTGAGACAAGACTCTAATTTCAGTCTCCTGTATGTGGAAATTAATTTTGCCAGCACTATTTATTGAAGACACTGTTCTTTTCCCATTGTATATTTGCGGTATTTTGTCAAAAATCAGTTAAAGCCATGTGTGGTGGCATGTGCCTGTAATCCCAGCTACTTAGAAGGCTGAGGCAGGAGGATTACTTGTACTCAGGAGTTTGAGACCAGCCTGGGCAATATAGTGAGACTCAGTCTAAAAAAAAATTGGCTGATTGTATATGAACCTGCTTTAGTCTCCGGGGTAGTCGGGAGTAGTGCACCACCATGTTAGGCTAATTGTTTTATTTTTATTTTTTAGAAAATAGAAGTGGCCTTCGGATGGGTGTGGCGACTCATGCCTGTAATCTCAGCACTTTGGGAGGCTGAGGCAGGTGGATTACAAGGTCAGGAGTTCAAGAACTTCCTGGTCAACATGGTGAAACCCCATCTCTACTTAAAAAAAAAAATTAGTCAGGCGTGGTGGCAGGTGCCTGTAATCCCAGCTACTTGAGAGGCTGAGGCAGAGATTTGCTTGAACCCAGAAGGCGGAAGTTGCAATGAGTCGAGATTGTGCCACCGAACTCCAGCCTGGGTGACAGAGCAAGACTCTGTCTCAAAAAATAGAAAAGAAAATAAAACTGGCCTTAAGCAATCCTCCTACCTTAGGTTCCCAAGTAGCTGGGAGGCTACTTAAATGTGCGAGCCACTCTACCAGGTGATTTGTGCTTTTTATATTCACAACTATAATTAGTGTTCCTTTGTTTTTGGTTTTTCCTTAATCCATCCCATATTTTTACATTCAAAAGTCAAAATTAGTATTTGTCAAACATCTATTAATCTCAAAAAATGCTGTACTAAACTAGACTTTGGATTCCATGTTTTACGCCATCTAACTCTTTACGGAGTGTTTTCACATATGTTAACATCTGCATTGACCACTTTCAGACAGATTGATATTAACTGTGACCATCTTACAGACAAGATCAGTGTGCAGAGAGCTTGAATGACCTGCCTAAGGTTGCCCAAGTAGTAAACGGAAATGAGATAACTAGAAATATAGTTGCCTGACTAATAGGAAATAAATGTCTGCTAAATACAACTATTTTTGTGTTTATATTTATAAATTTCATGTTAAATTGAGCCACTGAAATATTTCTATAAGATGACGCCTATGTGATTAAAGGTGTTGTAAGATGATGCTGTAAATGCATTATAATCATACTACTCATGCCTGTAATCCCAGCACTCTGGGAGGTGGAGGCTGGGAGATCACCTGAGGTTGCGAGTTTGAGACCAGCCTGGCTAACATGGTGAAACCCTGGCTCTACTAAAAAATGCAAAAATTAGCCTGGTATGGTGGTGCGTGCCTGTAGTCCCAGCTACTTGGGAGGTTGAGGCACGAGAATTGCTTGAACCCAGGAGGTAAAGATTTCAGTGAGCTGAAATCCTGCTGCTGCACTCCAGCCTGGGAGACAGAGCAAGACCCCGTCTCCAAAAAAAAAAAAAAAAAAAAGTAACTGTATATTAAGCATATATTTCTTGTTTATTTTACTGTGTGTTGGTTTAATGAATTAAAAAGTATTGGATTATAGAAACATGAATCTCTGTTGAATTTTAAATATTTTCACTTTAGGAGCTACTCAGACTACCTCTGCTTATAACATTTTATATTGTTCCAGAATTCTGCTTTAATCTTTTATCTTGGCCAGGCACAGTGGCTCATGCTTGTAATCCCAGAACTTTGGGAGTCTGAGGTGGTTGGATCACCTGAGGTCAGGAGTTTGAGACCAGCCTGGCCAACATGGTGAAACCCCATCTCTACCAAAAATACAAAAAGTAGCCAGGCGTGGTGACAGGTGTTTGTAATCACAACTACTCAGGAGACTGAGGCAGGAGACTCACTTGAACCTGGGAGGCAGAGATTGCAGTAAGCCGAGATCGTGCCACTGCACTCCATCTGGGTGACAGAGCACGACTATCTCAAAACAAAAACAAAAACAAAAACAACAACAACAAACAAAACACACACACACACACACACACACATACACACACACCTTTTATCTGTTAGTGTAACAAAATTGCTACTTTCTCTTTTAAGAGAAGAAGTCTCTGTACATTTTCCAGTCTGGTCTCTAACTCTTGGACTCAAAGGATCCTCCTGCCTCAGCCCCCTGAGTAGCTGGGTAGGCATGGCCACTGTGCCTAGCTTACTGTTGTTACTTTTTATTTTTATTATTACCAAACAGTATGTGTACATGCAGAACACAGAAAATAATTAAAGAAGACATTTACCCAGAGATTGCTACTGTTAACCCCTCAGTGTACTTCTGTATAGATCTTTTTGATTCATGCACATATATACACAAACACACACACGAAAGTCCAATCCAGAAGTTTGCAATTATTACTTCTAGGTTTTCTGTCTCTTAAGGCTTTTATTTAGCACTGTTCTTAAAAACAGTCTCTTCATAACTTATTAGTTAATTTATTATTATTTTTATTTTTTGAAACGAAGTCTTACTCTGTTTCCCAAGCTGGAATGGAGTGGTGCGATCTCGGTTCACTGTAACCTCCACCTCCTGGCTTCAAGCAATTCTCCTGCTTCAGCCTCCCAAGGGTAGCTGGGACTACAGGCATGCGCCACCATGCTTGGCTAATTTTTGTATTTTTAGTAGAGATGGGGTTTCGCTATGTTGGCCAGGCTGGTCTTGAACTCCTGACCTCATGATCCGCCCACCTTGGCCTCCTAAAGTGCTGGAATTACAGATGTGAGCAACCTCACCTGGCTGTTAACTTGTTTTTAAAAAAGGACATTGTAGACAGTTATTTCCCCCAGCCACTGACATAGAAAATATTGATTGAATGTTTTTGGTATTAGTCAACTGAGATGTAATAAAAACTCAAAGGAAAGGGACATTTCAATCAAGAATTTGCTATAGGTTTATTTACAAATGCTGAAAATTTGCTCTGCATTCATTATTTTTGACCCTTGTTAGTGGTTGTTTAGGTACAAAGAAATAAAAAGTAGTCTCTTTACCAGAAGTCAAAAGAAAGTTGTGTACTTCATTGCTTTCCTATAGAAACAAAGGAAGCTTAACTGAATTGGCAGAATGCTATTAGAATGAGATATCCTTAAAAATGGTGGGAAGAGCTGATGAAATAGATCAGTTGGGAACAAAGGATTGAATTTGGTATTCTTCTTCTACTGGAGAAGGTACTGAAAAAGAATTTGATCTTCAGATTGCCTAGGGTTTTGAGACATGAGAAAGAAAGTAATTTGACCTGGTTTTGAGAAATTATTGCATATGCTTTTTAAGTGCTTGCTGCCTCTACCTTTCCCCTTTTGCTCCACAAACATATAAAGCAAGTAGCCTGACCTACATGACATCTGGTAAAAATCATATCACTAGATTAAACAATTAAAAAAGAAACAAAGATTGAAGGTGTAGTTTAATATATGCATCATTAAGAATAGAGGAAATCCAATAACATAATAGGTGAGAAATTTTTTTCTTAATAAAAATTTCTGAGAATAGATAGACCTTTCAACATTTAATTACACATGCTTTAATAAAAATCTATCATAGTAAATTTATAATTTTTGTTTGAGTATGTAAATAACCCTTCTCCTTCCCATTATTGATCTATTATAAATCTTTCAATAAATTATGGTTTGAGTTTATATTCATATTGTGCTGAATTTACAGAATTTAAGTTTACTTTAAAAGATTTAAAAATTTCCTACTTAGCATTTAGATACCAACTCTCCCCGTACCTTTGTGTGTGTGTGTGTGTGTGTGTGTGTGTGTGTGTGTGTGTGTGTGT